>NC_048312.1:7710068-7914643 GCF_013100865.1 Trachemys scripta elegans
TCCCCTCCCGCTTGCAGAGGCAATAAAGTCATTGTTTTTTCACATTCATGCATTCTTTATTAGTTCCTTACAGAGGTAGGGGGATAATTGCCAAGGTAGCAGGGATGGGTGGGGGAGGAGGGATGGAAAAGGACACACTGCATTTTAAAACTTTAACTCTTATTGAAGCCCAGCCTTCTGATGCTTGGGCGATCATCTGGGGTGGAGTGACTGGGTGGACGGAGGCCCCCCCCACCGTGTTCTTGGGCATCTGGGTGACGAGGCTATGGAACTTGGGGAGGAGGGCTGTTGGTTACACAGGGGCTGTAGCGGCGGTCTCTGCTCCTGCTGCCTTTCCTGCAACTCAACCATACGCTCGAGCATATCACTTTGATGCTCCAGCAGACGGAGCATTGCCTCTTGCCGTCTGTCTGCAAGCTGACGCCACCTATCGTCTTCAGCCCGCCACCTCTCCTCTCGTTCATGTTGGACTTTTCTCATCTCCGACATTGACTGCCTCCACGCATTCTGCTGTGCTCTATCAGCGTGGGAGGACATCTGCAGCTCCGTGAACATCTCGTCCCTCGTCTTACGTTTTCTCTTTCTAATGTTCACGAGCCTCTGCGAAGGAGAAACATTTGCAGCTGGTGGAGGAGAAGGGAGAGGTGGTTAAAAAAGACACATTTTAGGGAACAATGGGTACACTCTTTCATTACAAGGTCGCATATTTCGGCTTGCAGGCAGCCATCGTAGGCCACAGTGTTTTGGCTTATTTAACCTTCTTAACATGCGGGAAAGGTTGCAAACAGCAGCGCATTTCCCATCTCAAGGATGAATTGGGTTGTCCATTTAAAATGGGGTTTCAATGTAAAAGGAGGGGGCTGCGGTTTCCCGGTTAACATGCGGCACAAACACAAGTAAACCCCCCCCCCACACACACACACACGATTCTCTGGGATGATCACTTCACCCCTCCCCCCCACCGCGTGGTTAACAGCGGGGAACATTTCTGGTCCGAATAGCAGGAACGGGCGCCTCTGAATGTCCCCCTTAATAAAATCACCCCATTTCAACCAGGAGAGCTTTCTGGAGATGTCCCTGGAGGATTTCCGCTCCATCCCCATACACGTTAACAGACTTGCTTGCTTTTTTTTTGTAATGTTTACAAATATTTACAAAGTTACACTCACCAGAGGTCTCCTGTGTGCCCTGAGGGTCTTGGGTGAGTTCGGGGGTTACTGGTTCCAGGTCCAGTGTCACAAACATATCCTGGCTGTTGGGGAAACCGGTTTCTCCGCTTCCTTGCTGCTGTGAGCTACCTACAGTACCTCCATCGTCATCTTCCTCGTTCCCCGAACCGTCTTCCCTGTGTGTTTCTCCAGTGAGAGAGTCATAGCACACGGTTGGGGTAGTGGTGGCTGCACCCCCTAGGATCGCATGCAGCTCCGCGTAGTAGCGGCAAGTTTGCGGCTCTGCCCCGGACCTTCCGTTTGCTTCTCTGGCTTTGTGGTAGGCTTGCCTTAGCTCCTTAATTTTCACGCGGCACTGCTGTGTGTCCCTGTTATGGCCTCGGTCCTTCATGGCCTTGGAGATCTTTTCTAATACTTTTCCATTTCTTTTACTGCTACGGAGTTCAGCTATCACTGCTTCATCTCCCCATATGGCGAGCAGATCTCGTACCTCCCGTTCGGTCCATGCTGGAGCTCTTTTGCGATCCTGGGAGGACTCCATGACGGTTACCTGTGCTGATGAGCTCTGCGTGGTCACCTGTGCTCTCCACGCTGGGCAAACAGGAAATGAAATTCAAACCTTCGCGGGTCTTTTCCTGTCTACCTGGTCAGTGCATCTGAGTTGAGAGCGCTGTCCAGAGCGGTCACAATGAAGCACTGTGGGATAGCTCCCGGAGGCCAATAACATCGAATTCCGTCCACACTACCCCAATTCCGACCCGCAAAGGCCGGTTTTATCGCTAATCCCCTCGTCGGAGGTGGTGTAAAGAAACCGGTTTAAAGGGCCCTTTAAGTCGAAAGAAAGGGCCTCGTTGTGTGGACGTGTCCAGGCTTAATTCGGTTTAACGCTGCTAAAGTCGACCTAAACCCGTAGTGTAGACCAGGCCTAAGGATACATCTACACAGTGAGCAGCAGTGAGTCCTCCAAGCCCAGGATGACAAGCTCAGACTCACAGCGCTTGCGCTACCGTGCTAAAAATAATTGTGTTGATCTTGCGTCTCCGGCTGGAGCTCAGGCTCTGAAGTGCATCCCCCTCTCTCGGCTTCAGCCTGAGGTGCAACCGTGTCGCAGCAGCACAAGTCCCGTGAGCTCCAGTCTGTCGTCCCTGGCTTGGAGGCTCACTGCCCTGGGCTGTGTAGCGGTACCCTTTGTGTCAATCGGGGTGTGTGTGTGTGTGTGTGTGTGTGTGTGTGTGTGTGAGAGAGATATACACACTAGAGCCCTGGAAACTGAACTGAGACCCACCATTCACGTAAACCACGAAACTGCTAGATGGAGAATGAAGGGCCCAAGGTTCTTTAGCTGTTTTCCCGCCCTCACTTCCAGAATATTTATTAATAGGCTTTGGATACAGATCAACTTTCCCTGTTCGATATTTTGTATTATTTCCCCTACCCTGAAAACAGGAACCAAAAGTATTTTGGTACAAGAAGAGATGCATGTTCTAGTCTTCCAGAAGCTATTCTAACTGTGCCCTCCTCAGAAATGCTGGCCTGGGATTTTTAAGGTCAATACTCCTCAATAAGGGCCTGATCCAAAGACCACTGAACTCAATGGGAGTCTTTCAGGCCCTAAGTTACCAAAATAACCCTGTGCCCCTATGGTAGCCATACCCTTAAAGGAATGCTATAACCGCTCTCTCCAGCAGTGAATCACCACAGTCAACCCGGCATTTTAGGGGATTGACATATGCTACAGTGATTCCAAGAGCCCTTGCTCTTAGGATGAGAAATGCTACACGAGACTGGAAGATCAACTATACAAAATCTTCACTGACCAGTTCTTCAAAGGAAACCTCAGCACTGAAAGGTAGCGCCAGTTATTGCCACTTCTGCACATTTACATATACTGTCGGTTACGTGTGCTCTCTCCCCTAGAGACTCATTCTGCAGATCTTTCAGTGAAGAGAGACGGGAGGGGAAACTGAAACATTTCGGTTGCATCATATAAGCCATTTGTCCCAATGCAAAGTGCTTCTGTCACCAACACATCAGCTCTTGTTCCTGCAGACTTATTGTCATTTTATTTTCTTGGTAAGCAGGAGCAGGTTGGTTTATGCCTCACTGCTCAGTTTTATTGCTATTGAGTTGCTGAGAGAATAAGCGCACTGAAAAACTAAGACATAGAGGGTGTGTTCCATCCAGGACCTGGCGCTGGATGAACTACGAGTTAGGGATCCAGAGCCCAATCCTGTTCCCGCGGAAAGCTGACTTAAAGCCTCCCGTTAGCCACAGAACAGATATACCAGGGGCAACAATAGCATAGAGTTCCACATAAAGCCCAACTAGGTGCCACAGCCCTGACTTGGAGAAACCACCTCTGTGGGGAGAAGATAATTCAGTCTCCGTAGCTCATTCAGTCCTTGGCCTCTCTAATGAGTCTGTCAATAAGGGTGGGGGGGGGAGGAACGGAGACCAAACTAAGTTCACACACAGTAAGCCATGGAACATAAGAATGGCCACACTGGGTCAGACCAATGGTCCACCTAGCCCAGTAGCCTGCCAACACTGGGCAATGCCAAATGCTTCAGTGGGAATGAAAAGAACAAGGCAATTATTGAGTCATCCATCCTGTCAGCCAGTCCCAATATTTGGCAGTCAGAGGCCATCTTGGCCAACAACCATCAACTGCCAGTGAGTTTTGGTCACTGCTAACATGAGCTGAATTTAATCCCTTAACCTGAGAGGACTGGCTCTGTATGTTATCACCAATCTCCAAGAAGTGTTTTGGATATTTAAGTGCCATGCTTCTCCTGCAACTGAAGCAAACAAAATGGTCCATATTACCTGTATTGTAGCCATCTTGCAACTCTGTGATAAATGCATGTGCATTGGCCTTCTGAGCAGCTTGGACAACTGACTCGAATGAGACTGAAGTTAAACCGTATGAAATATTTTCCGCAATAGAACGAGCAAACAACACTGGCTCTTGGCTCACCAAAGAGATCTGCAGAAAGGAAGGGAAGAGGCAGTCAGAACCAAAACAGAATAGTCACAGTTTAATGATTACAGTCCTCTTGCCGATTATAATAATTGGTTCCAGTTGGTTTGTGAGTGTAGATGGCAGAGTTCCACCATTAAACCTAGACCCAAAGTGCCTAAACCAGAGAGGATTTCCGCGAGGGTACTAATTACACTCTGTTGTAGGCTGCCCGTGTGAACAAGGCAGCTGTGCCCTCAGAAGGAGCTCTTAGCTGACTCATGGAAGCTGCAGGGCATTAGTCTGCACTGAACCACATTTTGCCAGATGTATCTGGTATTTTAGTGTGGGGAAGTGATTACGCACCACCTTCATACTGAACCAAGAAACGAAACTGACGACAGTGTAGGAGCGAAGGGAAATAACACCTTCTAGTGCTTTGTGGTTTCTGCTCTGTTTGAAAGTGCAGCTCTTGGAGAACAAAAGTGAATCTGGTCTGTTTATCTCAGGGTATTACCCTATTAAGCACTGCAGCAATGGGACAAAACCCTGCAGCTTCCACTAGCGATATTGTTGCATTTTGGTTGTAACACTGCAAGCTCAGGGCTGTCATTTCTTATACTCCACCAGGCAGTAACACGAAACCAGTCCCAGTGCTGGCAACATGTGTCAGTCAGACTAGAGAGAGCTTCCTGCTTAGTCTATCCGGTCACCATGGTTAGGCATCTTGGAGATTGCCATGGAGATTGCCATCGGTGCTGGCTGCAGCAACAGCCTAGCAACCAACACAATTAACTCATGTCCAAAACCATTTACGTCACTAGAAGCATGAAGTCAGTATAAAGTGCTCCAGGCCTATAGAAGACAGTGCACTGGTGGGGCGTCTGAGATTAGACCGTTCAGCCACACAGCCCTATTGGCTCTGCGTCATTTTTCAATCCGAGAATTAGAAAGTTAGAGAGCTGTCATTTTTGACTTCCTAAACAATGCCTTCTCCTTCCCACCCTGAAAGCAACCACTTCAAACTGCAGTTTATAACCCTCTTCTGTAAACTCTCTTACATTTTAAAAATCAAATTTTCCAAACTCTCTCTCACAAATTCATAAGTAGAGCAATAGCAGATATTAAAAGCATACACAACAAACATTAACAGCCTTATTTGTGTTACTGACATCACATCATCAATGGAATGGAAAGGATTTTAAAAAATTTACTAATTTACTTTTCACCATTTATGCCACTGTTTATTTTTTAAATTTCTCTTGTCATGGACAAAGACTAGTCAATTTCATTTTTGGTTTAGAGTCAGTTTCTAATCCCTTATATGTTTTCAGGTTCTCATGCAGAAGCTTAATGTTGTGTATTCTGGGTTGTAACCACTGCAGAGGAATGTTTATTTGTGTAAGAAATTAAGCCTGCAGACTTCCAGTGTCATCTTGGGCAAGTCACTTAACCTTTCTGCTCTTGGCTTTGCCGATGGGGATCATATACATCACAGGGGTGTTGGAAGATTTAACTAATTAATATTCGTAAAGTGCATGGAGATCCTTGGATAGAAGGTGCTGTAGAAGTGCGAAGTATTTAAAAAAACCTGGTTTATACTAGAATTTTTAAAAACACCCAAACAATCACGGACATGGTTCTACTTGTCTTAGGCTGAACTAGTCAAAACAAAGACAATTTTGGGGTGAAATTTTTTTTGGGGGAAAAAGTGCATTTCTTCCTCTTCTTCCTTCCCACTGCCCCCATCAAAAAAATTGATTATTTTTTTTAACCAGCTCTAGACTCAGGCATTGAGGAAACATTTTAGAAAGAGCTAAATTAAATGTTGGGCCCAAATTTGACCAGACAGTATCCCCTGAATGATCTAAAATGCTTTGATCCATGGCAGATTAGAGCTATAATAGGTTTATGAGTAACTCGTACCACTGAGTGCAGGTACTTGTGATCATACATGTTAATAGGCTGCCCGTCCAGCAGGACCTGCCCATCTTGAAGAGGGTAGAAATTCTCCAGAATATTGACGCAGGAGCTCTTCCCACTGCCCGAAGGACCCACGAGCGCAGTCACTTTGCCAGGATAGAGGGTGAAGGACACATTCTGTAAACGTAAGAGGTGAGTGAGTGATAGCCTGTGTACCCGGCCTTTTATAGCATCCATGTGTCTGATCTGCAGAGAGTACACTAGAAAAGGCAGCTGAAACAGAGTGAAAACAGTGATCAGGGTTTTCTTTAGTGCTGCTGTCCTACCACTGGTTGATTGGCTGCCTCCAGCTTCAATGCCAGGTAATGAGCATCTATGAGGTCCCACTAGATAATCTCCCAGTGCTGTATCATCATCTTCCACCTCACTCCTCCCCTCCTCCACAACAAGCAGGTGGGCTCAACATCTTTTCTTCAAACTCACCTGTTCATAGAACAGGCATGTCCAAAAGCCAGGAGAGAGACTGCAGATCACACCCCTTTCCTCTGCTACTCTGACCCAACTTAACTTGGAAATGGTCAGTGGCCTCTCTCCAGTCCCCAGTGGTCTGGTGGCCACATCATAAAAGGCACAACCACAACTGGCAACTTTGTTGGTCGTCTCACTCTAGTGAGCTGAGGGCTGAATGGGCTAGATCTAGAGGGTCAGGATTGAGGCCCACTGGCACCGGGCAGCATGGGGACGCTTTCTCTGCTGTCCCTGTGCTACACCTGTCCTGTGGCTCAGTCTCAAAGGCTGGCAGTCCAGCAATGCCCTGGTACCCATCCTCTCATCTCAGCCCTGCTCTTTTTGATTTAATGGGCGGATCCTTTTTCAGGACCCTCCCTCCACCTACTGCAGGTCGAACAGGCCAACAGCTTTCACTAGCACGACACAAAACAGAACATGCCCGCAGTTGCACAAAACACCACTACCACAAATGGGCAGCTCTACATATCCTGCTCTCAGTTTCCCTCTAGTGTTATATATATTAACACACTTGGAATCTAGCTGATTCTCCGAGACCAACCCGTTACCCATATATCCCACGCATCTGAGATCAGTACCTGGTTCGCTGTCTGCCAAGCCTCGCGAGTGACCTAGAAACATCCCTTCCGTCTCAGTGTTAAACAGATACAAAAGGCTTTCTAGTAAGTGAGCTCACAGATGGACTTTTCCAGCTATGCAAAATCATAGGCATGAAAGATAGGAAAAACCTGGGGTGGGTGGGGGGAAGAGACGACGACGGGACGACAGTGAGGAGTCATCTAGTAAGTCCTCTGGCAGCCAGTTACAAAGAGGCCAGTATGTTAAGTTGTGCAAAGTAACAAAAGTCCAATCTCAGCCTGTTACATACAATTGTTTATGAAAGTCGGCCAAAGTTGAATATGCAGAGACTGGTACAAAGTGGATGGTTTAGGTTCAGGGATCAAGACTCCTGGTAAAGTCACAGGTTGGCATGAGAACAAGCTGAAAGAGTCTAGAAATGGGAGGGAACGTTGACAGTTGAAATCCCCAAAATGTGTTTCAACTGGCCGTTGTTTCTCTGGGGGTCACTCAGTGGGAGCGGGGGAAAGGGAGGGCTGGAAAGAGCGAGTTTCACCGGCATGGCTGCCACCTGTCTCCTGGGATCGTCGGGCCTGCACTGTCCTGATCCTCAAGCCAGGCCAGAGAGGAAACCAAGGACACTGTCACCGCCACCAGATTCAGCTGAATCCTGAACAATACATGGGGCGGGAGACGTGGGTTCCTGTTCTTACCCACTCCTCATGTGTCCTCCCTCCCTTCCCACGCTATCTTTCCTCTTGCCTATCCTCTCCTTTGCCTTTTGTCTAATCAGAGTCTGGCTGAACCGGCCAAGACACCTCCATCTTTTGGACCACCATGACGAGCCTGTGACCTGAAAGGCAGCTAGTAGCAATGCCTCAAACAGCCTGCTGCTGATAAAAGTTTGCCAGACCTTGAGTGGCGGAGAAGTGGGTGTGCTGGGCCTGTGTCCCTCCAGCAGCCAGTGAAAGTCAGCACCCGAGTCAGAAGCTGCATTTTCTATCTTTGCTGTTCTTTTCTGTCCCTTTGTCTGTCTGTGAGTGTCTTATTTAGTCTTCATGGAAACAGGACTGGACTCCAACAACAGCAGCAGCCGCAGCAATAGCTCCAAGCCACCTAAAACTAACCCCTTCTCTCTTCCCCATCAAGGACAGAGATAATAACATCGTCAATATCCTCTGTCAAACAGGAGCTTCTCCTATACAAAAATCTTAATACAGAGCAAGTAAGGGAAAGGAAATAAGGGGAATTATTACAACGAAAGCCTTCCTCAACACTTTGCATTTCAAAGCCTTTAACTGTTTTCCCACCCCGTTGCTTTTTCTGTGTCTTGAATAAAAGCATTTAATGGTGGTCGCTACAATGGGAGTCGCCAGCGATAATGTGACTCAAGACCCTGGACGACACTTAAGTTGTAAGAGCAAACAAGGGTTTTATTAACGTAAGTATCCCTCGTTAGGCCCTAGATGCCCTCTTTTCACCACACCGCCATGTGGAATGGTTCCCCACTATCTATTTCCCAGTGTTTTGTCCAGTCTGGTTTGAAATGTCTCCAAGGATGGGGCTTACAACATTTGGTTTTTAAGGAGGCGTTAGACAAATGAGTTAGTCAGGGACGGGTAGGTCCTGCGTCCGTTTGGGGGGCTGGACTAGATGGCCCCTTGAGGTCCCCTCTAGTCCTCCATTTCTATGATTCAATGATAATGCTGCAGTCTGCAACTAGTTAGTAATTGACCGGCTGGAGAAATACTGCACTTAACCTATTCCAGGAGGCAACGCTATCTATGATGCTGCGTATTCAGGAAGGGAACACTGAACACATGCCAAGACCCTCACCTGTAGGACCTGTGTTGCAGACCGGGTAGCATAGGAAAAAGTAACATTTCTGAACTCCACTTTACCCTCCACATGGTCTGGGGCCAGGGTTCCATCGTTCACCATCGTCGGCTTGCGATCTATAAACTCAAACACTTTCTCAGCAGCTCCTACTCCCTGCATTAATCCGCTGTAGACGGAACCAACAGACTAAATAGAAACACAAAACAGGCCTAGGTTACACATCTCCATGTGTCAGGGCTAGAGATAGGATCCGTTAGTAAAGACAGAAATAATGATCATTAAAATATATCACTCTCTTGTAAATGAAATAAACATGCACTGCATAGTCATACATTGCAATAGAAAGTAACACCCCAGATGGCAGGGTGGCAGCTAAGCCCAAACTCCCAGGGAATGCCACCAACGTAATACCCTGTGCTGAGTCACAAAGGGTGGGGCCCTGTGGAAGGGTCTATCTCCCCTCCCACCAATACCTGATGTAGCTTTTGAGTGACCCCTCTCTGGCTGATGCTTGCAGCAGCACTGACTGCTGGTCTAAGATACAATGTATACACCTGCAATTTCAGGATTTGGTCCAACATTCTTTACGCAGATGCGTGCGAGGTGGAGTGACGGTTATGGAGGTTGTAGAAGGCATGTGCGTGTGACAGTGGAAGGAAAAGCGAATGCAGGGAGGGGTCTCCCAGAAAACAAATCACCCAAACATGGATTGAAATCCTCCTGTCGTTTTCCGTGTGACCAAGACAAGCAGTTCCCATAACACCCGGGATTCTGCAGCAATCCTATGAATATGGGACGGCCCCTCCCTCCTCTGAAATGCATTTTATCAGAGCCCCAATAGGAACCCAAAGCCCACTCCCAAACCCAGGTCTGCTATGCAGCAGACGGTGGGGCCGATTAGAGTAAAACATCCCTTGAAACTCTGATACTCTTCAGCCTCCAGCACCAAGCCCAAGGCTTCAGACCAGACTGTGCAAGGAACAGGCATCCCAGAAGGAGGAAAGCAGACTGGAACAGTACTGGATCCTGCAGTCCTGCGAACAGATGGCTAGTGCCAAGTGTGCTGTTCTTCATTCCAGGGGAGGCTGGAGCACCAAGGCGATCGCACCCAGGCAGGAGGAAGTTTGGAGCTGATCTCTTCTGCCCGGATTAGCTGAGCTAACGAGGCGAGACAACAGCAGACTTGTGCAGGCTCGGCAATCCCAGGGCGCTCCCAGACAGAATCCCATCTCGCTAATTCACTGCCAGTTTAGCCATTTATAACCAATTAAATAAAAGAATCCAACTAAGCTTTTAATGGGCCCTGAAATGTAACAAGCAGCCTCCGAACCCTTTCATCCTTCCCGCAGGAAAGCTTGCCCGGAAGACATCCAGGACGCTGCCCTTCAAGCAATGGACAGCTTTCCGCTCCACTTCCTGCAGCTGGCTGTCTCATCAGTGGACGAACTACTTCTATTATTCGGAGAGAACAATGTGATTCTCCCCAGCCCGTGCTGTTCGCTGAGCGAGGCTGCCTTCTCAGCACACTGTCACACTGGGGGCAATCGGACCTGGAGGCAAAGTCCCAGGTCTAATCTGAAGGACGTCCTACAGGAGCTAGTGCCAGCTGCTATGGTGGCAGGAGAGGCCAGGAAACTCATAGGAATAACAAAAGCAACCAGAGGCAGATCTTCAGCCAGTGTAAAAAACAGCCCAGCTCCATTGGAGTCTTTGGAGCTGATTCACACCAGCTAAGGACCTGGCCCTCAGTGTCATCTAGGGCCTGATTGTCTTGTGTTATTAGTCAATGTGAGTCATACCCAAATCTGGCCCTTCTGAATCAAAAGAGGAGTGAGGAGATAAGAGTGACCACAAACCTACCCGCTTTAAGAACTAAATGCAAAACTAATTTCTATTTACGGCTATGTCTACACTACTGAGGTAAGTCAACCTACGCTATGCAACTCCAGCTACGTTATTCACGTCGACGTACCTTAGATCGAGTTACTGCGGGATCTACACCACGGGGGGGTAGACTGGAGAGTGATCTGCTGTTGATTTGGCGGGTCTTCACTAGACCCGCTAAATCGACCGCCGGTGGATCGATCTCAGAGCATCAATCCCGGCTGTAGTGTAGACAGAGCCTGCATAACTTTCCTATAACACCCACCCCCCCCACCAAGCAAAACCCTATACCCTGACCCAGCTATTACTCCTATCAGCTGGGGGGGGGGGGAGGGGAAATAAAGAGTGACTGTCATTGTTTCCATTTTTAAATACTTGGGAGGTGATAAAATACTATGACGATGGTGACCTAGAGAGAAACAAAACACTTGTACTTCCCCTCCCACAGCTTTCCAGCCTGGGATGTGAAAAAAATCTGGTGGATGGATAAACCACACTCACCTCCATGCAATCTCCCAAGACAAATTCATAAATAATAAAAGATATCAGGTTTCCGCTGGTCATTTGCTCAGAGATCACCAGATGGCCACCATAATAAAGGATACTGACTTGCACCACCAGAAGAGTCAGCTGAAATCAAGTACAGACACAATCAGACAATGCTGGTTGTTTCTAGGGCTTATGCTTATTCATTCACACAGCTATCCAGAATTCACCAGTATAATCTTTATTTCTGGAGTGTCCCAACAGTGTACTTGAGGTTGTGCAATAGATTGTAAACTCAAAGCAGGGTCATTGATGTTGGAGGAACAAAGTAGTTCAGAAGCACAGGTTGATCTATGGGATTTCTGACATCTCTTTCATTAAGAATAATGGAAGATGTGTCTAATCACCCTGTGCTACTCTGAAAGTCTCAACCATAAAGCATCTGATGCTCAGGGGATGGTCAGAGCGGTGGGAATTAAGTCAGATTTAAGAGATCTGAACTAGAGAAGGGTTGAGAACTAGGGGTCACCAAATGAAATTAATAGGCAGCAGGTTTAAAACAAACAAAAGGAAGTATTTCTTCACACAATGCACAGTCAGTCTGTGGAACTCTTTGCCAGAGGATGTTGTGAAGGCCAAGACTATAACCAGGCTCAAAAAAGAACTAGATAAATTCATGGAGGATAGGTCCATCAATGACTATTAGCCAGGATGGGCAAGGATGATGTCACTAGCCTCTGTTTGCCAGAAGCTGGGAATGGGCGACGGGATGGATCACCTGATGATTACCTGTTCTGTTCATTCCCTCTGGGGCACCTGGCATTGGCCACTGTCGGAAGACAGGATACTGGGCTAGATGGACCTTTGGTCTGACCCAGTATGGCCGTTCTTATGTTCTTATGCAGTTTGTTTCTGGATTATGCTAGAGTCCAGGCTGGGGGTTGAATCGGTGCCAGCGTTTGGACTGGACAGGCCCCAAATCTCAAGATACCGTAATAGATACTGTCAGCATTCAAAGCAGAAAACAGGCCCTTTCTGATTTAGGATCCAACCCAGAAGCGGGATTCAGATCTGGGAATTCAAAGCCAAATGCTCCGCTCACCTCTGGAAACATGAAGAGTTTGGGATTTGGGATTCTGGGCTGCCTCTAATTCAATCTGAACTGTACTGCAAGTGGCAAGGAGAGAGGAGCCATGCTGCAGGACTGTGGTGTTACGTCAGATATTGGGAAAAACACGTAACATCTAAACAATTGATTTGTATGGAAAATTAAACTGGGATGAATTGAATTTAGGGATGAATATATGCAAGAGAGTGTGGGCTAAAGAGTTTGGACTGGGATCTGAAAGTTATGCTCCAGGCCTAACTTCCTCAAGGATCATGGGCATTTGAACACAGAGTTTGGGGGAGAGGGGACACTCTTCTTTAATTCGGTAGCATGTTTCCTCAAGCAAGGGGCTGTAATTAAAAGCTCTGATTCTGAAAAGCCCCGAGCAATGGAAGGAAGCATGATCTTGTAGTGAAAGCACTGGCCAAGGACTCAGGAGATCCGAGTTCAGCTCCTGTTTCTGCCACAGACTCCCTGTGTGACCATGGGCAACTCCCTTAAAATCTCCCTGTTACTCAGTCTCCAGACTTTTGCTCTGATGTTGTATCTCTTTCTCGGTCTATTGAGATTGCAAACTCTCACTGTGTGAGTAGCCAGTGCCAACTACAATTCAACCTTGATCCCAGCTGGGACCCCTAGGTGCTGCTGTGATACTAATTCAACAACAAGAAATAACAGCAGATCCCATTAACCTCCCTGGTTGCTGCAGTGGTTCAGCACCTCTCTGTCCCCATGTTAGTGTAGAAGACTCATAAATCACAGAAGTGTAGGACTGGAAGGGACCTCGAGAAGTCATCTAGTCCAGCCCCCTGCCCTCAAGGCAGGACTACGTAATAAGCAGACCAACACAATTAAAACAAAGAACTAACCTAAACATGACTCGCCTTAGAACAGGTTTCCCTGACCAGATTAAATGCCCCATTTGGGGCCAAAGGGGAATATTTTAGCAGAGTTTTCACCTAGCCAAAAATGCTAGCTTTTCACTTCAGACTGAAGATGCCAGGAGAAGCCCATATTCTCTATGCCTATGGCAGGCAAAGCTGTTATTAACATTGCTGGCATCCAAGCAGAGGAAGCCGTAGGACCAGAAATCTGCCTACATGTGGTTAAAGAAAAATAAATAAATAAAAACACTTAGGAGCATAGGCAGGGTCAGCAGTGGTTTACATTAAGGGGTCAGATGAGAGGATGGAGTATATGGAAATTAACGAGCAACACATTAGTACCCACATGTGCCTGTGGTTCCACCTGCAGCTGTTTGTTTCAAGGGCATTTAAGGCCAACCCTGAAATCCAGAAAGTACATGTAAAGTTCAGAGCAAACATTGGCACTGGAATGTACATGGAGCTCTGGCCTGGGGCCTAATATGCTAGACTAAGTTATAAATCACAATGGAATTACTTAAGTGTATTTCAGTGATGAATCCCGGTCATGTGCCACCTGAGGCACGTTGCGCACACGCTAAGAAGTGCTGCCTTGAAGCCTGATCCAACCCTTACTTGATGTCAAAGGCAGTTTTTCCACTGACTTCAGTGGAAGTTGAACCAGACTCTTGAAAGAGAATTGAAAAATGAAAGTGCTTTGCACTCTTCATTCCCGGTTCTCAGGTGGGTAAGGTGCAATGGTTCCATGATTTGCCCAAAGTCACATGAGTGAGTAGCAGAGTGTGGAATATGGAACATAGGAATCCTCACTCATCTAGTCTTCCACTGGCTAAGACAGGGGTGGGCAAACTACAGCCTGCAGGCCACATCCGGCCTGTGGGACCATCCTGCCCAGCCCCCGAGCTCCTGGCCCAGGAGACTAGAACCCAGCCCCTCCCCTGATGTCTCCCCTCCCCCACAGCCTCAGCTCCTCGCTCCAGCGCCGGTACAATGCTCTGGGCGGCGGGGCTGTGAGCTCCTGGGGCAGCGCAGCCTCAGAGCCCGGCCTGACCTGGTGCTCTGTGCTGCGCAGTGGGGACGGCGTGGCTGGTTACAGCCAGGCAGCGCAGCTGTAGCGCCGCCAGCCACCAGTGCTCCAGGCAGCGCGGCAAGGGGGCAGGGAGCAGGGGGGTTGGATAGATACAATTTACGAAACACAATGCGGCCCTCAGGCCAAAAAGTTTGCCCACCCCTGGGCTAAGAGGTCAAAGCTAGCCAGTGAAAGCTGTTGACTAAAGCCACGAATAAATCCATTCTACAAGCCAAACATAATGAAACAAATTTCTCCTTTATTCATCTGCCAAGACCTGAGTTCAGGACTCTGCACTTCCCTGAGAAAGAGGCTGTTAGAGCTGTGCTAAATTTGTCAGTTTCATTTTGGACAGGTCTTCTCAATTTCCTGAGCCCCGTAGGTTCATGCTGTGAGCTTTCCTTTGGATGATCCCAAAAACTCAAATTCAAAATGGTCTAGTTTTGCATCCAAACCATTAGAAACCACAAATCTTGCAGGGCTTTGGTAGAATGCCATGCGTCACCCCAGAGTTGGTTCACCAGGTTCACAAACCTTTCAACAAAGGAATTTTGTGGAACCAGGTCAGTTGCATGTGAAGATTTTGCACTACTTTGGTTACCAGTAGAAGCCCCTAAATCTAGACTTGACTGGCAACAGAGTGTCCTTCAAAAAAGAAACTACACTGAAAATGGTTTTGTCAGTTTCTGAGCAGCAGATCAAATCGCATAAACATTGTTTTATAGCTTGGGATATCAAAAACTAGCTGGCCTAAGTACATAATACAATAACATGTGCACACAGTGCTTCAAATGCCCTTGACTGAGCCTAATTATAGTGCTACTTACTACAGAAAATTGCCTGTTGAATGATACTATTCAAAATTCTTAACAGAAATGTATCTTTGTTTGGAGAGTTAAAAATAAAGCATAGGGGATAGTGAGCAGACTTTACAGTTTGTGTCTTTTGTTAACCCCCGCCCCCACCCCAAACCTTTTATGTGCAATGTATTACAAAGTTCAGAAAGCAGAGAATGAGCAGTATGAGAACATATCCCCTCCCAGCCCTCAGTATCATCACAGTGACGACAGGTGGCTAATAGAAACAAGGCACATACCCCACTGGACCACACGTAGTACGTATAGGCCAGGGCTTCCTTTCTGTTCAGTTTGTACACTTGCTGCAGTTTCTCCCAATAGACATTTGCTTCCATGTCCTCGCTTGCAAAGCTGCGCACAGTCTTCATGGCCGAAATGGTTTCTTCTGCTGTGTTGTTGGCCTTCGCCAAAGCATTCTGAACCTCCTTGGAGAGCTTCTGCAGTGAACAAAGGAAAGGCGGGAAAGGAAAGCAGGACTGTATATACCAGAGGGGCTATTGTTCCATTTCATTGTGCCCCCCCACAAAGGACGCACCGCACACCCGATGGAAAGGGATTTGGAGACTATTGTTCATTTCACTATCCCTTTGTCCCTGGGTCTGACAGACTCCTTCAGTGGCTCTGGGCAATCATTATTATTCTGTGTGTATGTTGATAGCGTTTAGAGCCTGAAGTTGAGACCCAGTCCCACTGTGCTAGGCACTGTACATGTACACACACACAAACACACACACACACACACACACACACACACACACACACCCTATCCCAAAGAGCTTACAGTGTAAATAGAGAAGACAGACAAAAGGAGGAGACAGGATGTGCTATTATCTCCATGTCACAGATGAGGAACTGAAGCACTGAGAGACTAAGTGACTTGTCCAAGGTCGCACAGGAAGTCTATGGCAAAACCAGGAAATGAACACAAGTCCCTGTACTGCTGGGATCTCTAAGCACATTGGGACAGCCAGCAGCTGCCTGTGACAAAAGCCACAAAGGGGTTCTCCAGGTCAGAACCTAGGACTGGGGGGCACAATCTGGTGTCTGTGCATGTGCACACTCTGAACAGGCAATGGCAATATGCAAACTTCCCCCACTTGCCAATTACACACTTCTAGCAAGAATAATCTTGGGGAGAGCCGAGAATCCGTACAGGGGAGCCACAGCTGGCCAGAATCCAGGCACGGTGCCTCTGCTTTTACAGCATGCCAGCATGTGCATGTCACACGGGCGGCACTACGAACACAGGCAGGATTTGCCCCACGGCCCGGACATTGACAGCAATAAAGCTCTCAAAGCCCAGCACCCAGCCCGTGCGCCGTACTGATTCCTGTGTTCCACCCAACGGAAGTGCGGGCATGTCACTTCGGAGAGGATTCTCGCCCAGGAGTCGGAGAGAGGCTCCTTATGAACAATGAGACTCAGCCAAGTGCGCACACGCCCCAACCGGTATTACAGGTTATGACAATGGAGCTGGCAGAGCTGTAGACTCAGAGGAGAAGATGCATTAGATCACCCCAGCCCTCTCTCGGGCACCAGGGCGGGATTCCTCCCTGCAGTATATTTTCGGTTGTTTTGTCCTTTTTCTAAAAGTCCCAAGCAATGGGGATTCCACTGTTTCCACAGACTAGCAGAGCTCAAATTGGGACTAAAAAGGTACAGAAATAGAGAAAGCAAAGGTCACATAGTACTGTGTACTGCACACGCAAACATGGGGGGGGGGGGGAGAACGAATTAGACAGACAACTTTCCCTTTAAAGAACACATTCCTTTGATATCCCCAAGATCATGCTACTAGACAGCCTGTAATTCCATTAGATTGGCTAACAGAGAAATCCAGCATCAAGAGAGAAGGTCTTTTGAATACTGAGCAAACATTTGTTTGTTTAATCTTATGAAACGAGACCAATAGCACATGCAGCCAGCACTTCCACTGGGACAAGAAAAGCCTCACAGGTCTGATTTAGAGTCTGGGGAGAACAGGTGTGGCCAGGAGAAGCGGCACATT
Organism: Trachemys scripta elegans; assembly: GCF_013100865.1. NCBI lineage: Eukaryota > Metazoa > Chordata > Testudines > Emydidae > Trachemys > Trachemys scripta. Next base: position 7,727,341 of record NC_048312.1, read on the forward strand.
GCAGTTTGGGGAAGTGACTCATTCCAGAAAGTGGTGGGTGAGAGCCAGCCACAATTAGACTGATGGATCAGGGGGCTGTGAACAGCTAAAGCTCATTGTGGGGGTTTGTATTAACTGCTAGTTCTAGCCCACTCTTTCCACGTCAGCAGCAAATGAAGGGAAACACCTCTGGTCTGGTTAAACTCCCTGTCTTGGTGGATCTGCAGAACGGATCACTGGCCACTTCAGACAGAAAGGAGATATCAACAGGGAACAAAGATTGGGAACTGGCCTGTGGAAAGCTTGTGGTGCAACAGTATCCTAAAGATTCCTTACCACATACTTTGAAACTAGGGTGACCAGATGTCCTGATTTTATAGGGACAGTCCAGATTTTTGGGTCTTTTTCTTATATAGGCTCCTATTACCCCCCCACCCCCGTCCCGATTTTTCATACTTGCTGTCTGGTCACCCTATTTGGAACCCACGTTTTTCTAGACAATCACTTTGGGTGCTCAACAGCTACAGCCAATGTTGCTCTCTGGACAGCCAGCAGGGGGCAGTACAACAGCACAGATTGCACCCTCCCCTGCTCATATACAGCATCCCTGATGTATCTGGCATCCTTCCCTCAACTCCACGGAGCCATCTTGACTCCTCGGAGCCAAAGCAGGCCTTAGGCACGAGCAAAGCAAGGGAGTGTTTGGGGTCCTGTGCTGCCACCACAACGCACAGGCTGGCCTGATCTCTTCTCCTAGCAGCAGGACTGGAGGGGAGACAGTTCATTCGCTGCTCACCCCCAATCTCCATGAGAAGCAGCTCACAGCTAGATCCCAGCCTTGCTCTTAGCGGCCACTTGGCCCATGGAAGAGTCCTGCTTTGTGGGGGAGACAGAGGGACTTGGCATATATTAAAGATGCAAGCAATCTGCCTTACCTTGTAATATTTCCCGTAGAGGTCAGACACCAGCATGATGATGGGGAAGCCCATGAAGGTCACCAGAGAGAGCTGCCAGGACAGGCTGAACATGAAGACAATCACGCCTGTAGCCTTCACCACGTTGCGCAGGAAGATGTTAATGTTCTGGGAAACTAGGTCGCTCACAATCGTTGTGTCCGAGGTCAGCCGGGAGATGATGTCCCCTGCAAGGCAAAGGGGAGTGGGCGAGAGCTCCGATCTGTCAGTGCTTCAGGAATCACAGCCCCCATCTCTGTACCAGCACAGGCAGGTAGTGATTGCACGTGCCATGAGCCAAATTGGGGAACCAAGAATGAAATGTGCACAGGTCAGGGGCTCAGGGGATGCAGCCATTCATGATGGGTCATAGAACCTTTCAGATCTAGGCTCCCAGTTCGAATCCAACCCAGATCAGTAGTGACTGGAAGCGGTTATTGTACCACCCGCTGGCAGGTCAGTGGGCGGCATGAAACGAGTTTGGCAGGTCTCAGTCAAGGTGAGAACACCACAAAATCTACCACCACAATCAGTGCGTTAGTGTTTCAGGTCAATCACTTACTCAGACTGTATTCTCATATCTTGAGAAACAAAGGAAATGTGGCGTACCAAGCACACTTGTCTCCCAGAGATCATCATCACGCGAGGATTAGGCTGGACTGCTGAAAGAGAGACTGATCTCATGGATGGAGAGAAACCAACCTGTGCGATTCTCATCAAAGAAACTTGTCTCCTGAGCAACCAGTGACTTGAAGAGGCAGTTGCGGAGTCGAATATTCAGCCTGGCAAATACGAGCGTAAAAAGGCCACCCCGGATACCTGCGGCAAATGAGCTAATTGCAGATAAGGAGACGTTATATAGCAATGTGCACAAAATCCACTCCTTAGCACAACATACAAGCCCCATCAGACCCAAGACAGACATATCGAAACAGGGGCCAATGATAATACTTTGTACTGACAGTAAAAAGCAACAGAGGGTCCTGTGGCACCTTTGAGACTAACAGAAGTACTGGGAGCATAAGCTTTCGTGGGTAAGAACCTCACTTCTTCAGATGCAAGTAATGGAAATCTCCAGAGGCAGGTATATATCAGTGTGNAGCAGAGCACCTCACCCTCCCTGATTGAACTAACCTCGTTATCTCCATACGGATTTATACCTGCCTCTGGAAATTTCCATTACTTGCATCTGAAAAAGTGAGGTTCTTACCCACGAAAGCTTATGCTCCCAATACTTCTGTTAGTCTCAAAGGTGCCACAGGACCCTCTGTTGCTTTTTACAAATGTCACAGTAACTCATAATAACAAATGTTAATGGAAAGAGGTACGAAAGGGAGACAAAAGGATTGAATTAGTCTAAACAAAAAGGCCATGTTGATATAATCCCATGACGCCACTGAAATCATGCTTGATAAAGACAGAAGATGTGGAACCAAAAATTTATGAGCCAAGACTGGTGTGTCCAATATTAGGCCTAACTGGTGGACAAAATAATGAAGGGCTGGGCTACTCCACCCACCACTCCTTCTGGGGGTCTTTAAAGAAAGAGACTTTGGAGGGGGGAAAAATAGAGAAGAACCGACGGCATCGACTGGAGTGAGCTTCACCGTCACGGCTGCCACCCTCACCATGTCCTGGAACCCCAGTCCTTGTTGGCCTTGATCCTGAGAGATGTCCTGACCAGATCGGGCCAAGCAGAGGAGCCCAAATAAGACCCCCACTCTGCCAGCGCCAGCTGAATCCCAGATACCACCTGGGATGAAATGGGATCGGACTTTAAGAGCAACAGCTTCAGCCCATCTCAACTCACTTCTTCTCTTTCCCCCAAAAGGCCAGTTATTACCATCTTTAATATCATCTAAGAGACTGTCAACCAAGGGGCTTTTCCTTCTAAAAACTTTCTCCAGCTAAAGGGAAATGGAACAAAGTTGTTAAAATGAACGCCTTACTGAATGCTTCACATTTCAAATGCTTTCAAAAGAAGGTTTTTCCTTCTTTTCCATATCTTTAATAAGCAACAGAGGGTCCTGGGGCACCTTTAAGACTAACAGAAGTATTGGGAGCATAAGCTTTCGTGGGTAAGAACCTCACTTCTTGCATCCACAGACTTGCATCTGAAGAAGTGAGGTTCTTACCCACGAAAGCTTATGCTCCCAATACTTCTGTTAGTCTTAAAGGTGCCCCAGGACCCTCTGTTGCTTTTTACAGATTCAGACTAACACGGCTACCCCTCTGATATCTTTAATGAAAGGTTATACAATGTAATGGCACGTTTGCCATGGTGCTAATCAAGCTGAGGTCTCTCCATATCCGAACTTTGTTTAGCGTGGTTTAACACTGAACAGTGACTGGGTTATATCAACACCTTCGGCCCATTCATTCTCTATTTAAAATTAATACAACAGCTGTAAACACAGCCCCTCGTTAAATGCCAGCATGTTCCTGACCTCAGAGGTCCTTATTATTTTCATTATAAACCATACAAATACTTTACAAAATTCAAAGGGCAAATAAAGTAACAACCTTCTCACTTCAAACGCCTCTGTCTGTTCCTATGGAGATGGAATACTGGGACAGAACCGGTCCTTCCCTAGCAGTTGGACACCTGGACCAATAGGACAGCTTCATTCTCACTGTGTGTTCCGACATACTTTGGAGCTGGCCACTGGAGGCCAGGCTTGGCTTAGGTAGAATTAGCTCAGTATCTTTCTGATGAAAGCTTGTAAATGAAGGAAAGTTTTGGCTATTAAGCACCATCTACTATTAATTGCCTGTTCATAAAAATCTTTGGAGTCTGGAGCAACAGAACAAAAATACCAAACGTCTCAAGAGCCACAAACCCTCTATTTACTTTTCAGTCTAAAATCTAAAAAGGGGCCTAAAATGTTGCTAAATCCGAATTCCTTCCAGGCTAAGACAAAATTTGTTTTTATGCAACAAATTTCAAAACCCTTGCAGTTTCTGTCAGAGCTTTTCTATTGAAAATATTGATTCTACGGTGGCAAACCAGTCCTCTCTCGCCCTTTTTACAAAGGAACAAAATAGGCAATCAAGTGCCTGAAATACGGGATTTCAAATAATCAAGAGAGCAGGAAGTTTCAATCACCACTGTCCATAAAGGACACACTCCACAGTCTAAACAACACTAGAAAGAAGATCAAATTACTCTCCCTTGCTGTGCAATACAAAATAAGGTAGAAGAATAAGGCTTCTCCCCCAAGACTGGTCAATGAGAAACCCAAAGCTCAAACCCCAAAGACAGAGCGATATCAACAAGACGTAAGTGTTGGGGATACTCTGTTCAAGCACAGTGTGTCATGTTTAATTTAACACAAACGTCACTGCATGTAACCAACACAGGGCTAGCTCTGGGCCGCACCAGCACCAGCCACTTCAAGGGTGTATTACTCAGTTGATAGGACTCCTAACAACTCGGGGTCTGTTTTTAAAATCTCACTGTACAAATGTGCATCGCTGCACTTTCCCGGGGTCCTATTAGTGCGGTGCAGTCGATTGATCCAAAGACACGTATTGGCTCATGCTGTAGCACAAAAATAAACATTCAGGGTCCAATTTTCAAGAGAACTCAGCATCCAACAGCTCCCATGTAGGCACCTAAATCAGTAGCCAGAATTTCAAAGAGAACATTCATTAGGGGGCCAAAATAGGAGCCCTGCTCTTTTGAAATTCTGCCCCACGCGAACCATCTCTCGGTAACCAAGTGGCTCCCCCTACTGGATTTGCAGGAAAAGCACCATAATAGCTTTCTAGCTTAACCACCATTGGAGTCCTCAGCTCAAGAGAACTAGCTCCAATTTGTGCCTACCTCATCCTAATGCAGGCTTTGCACCAGTCTGTGCCCAGAGCTAACACTAGGCGAGGGAGAGAACAGGAATGATCAATCACCAACCAGCAGACAGGGAATTTCAAATTGCACGTCCTCCCCCGTGTTTGTATCGTGCCTAGCACAACGGGGCCCTGATCACCAGGGGGGGGCCTCTGGACACTAGAACACAAATAAATAATGAAGAGTAAATGCTGTTATCAGGTGGGTAGAATAAGGAACCTCAAAAGAGGTAGCATGACCATGCCCTGGGTTAGAGTAATCAGTGCCTCGACTGACACCACTGAAGGCATTGTTTGTGTGAGAACCTTCTATATAACTCTTGCAGGGGTCACTGAAATGCAGTCCCTTCTGCAGTCCAAAGAGGCTGGGGCAAACCTTTCCTCTAATGAAAGGTGCCTGTGACCTTCGATGTCCATGCCTGCTGCCCGGGTCTGTTCCCACAGGAACCGCTAATGATCCAGCCAGCAAGAGGTGGAACGAGCAAAACAACTACCAAATACCCCGGTGCCAGATCTCCATCTGCAGGGAAGGGCTCTGAACCCGCCCAGACATTGACAGCTGAGTAACCCCAACACCAGCTCCGCTTAATTGGTCTCTTGCTCTGTTTGGGCTTTATCTCTTTTTGGTGCTAGCTGGTCTCAGGACCCCTACAGCTCTTTCTAATCCTGGCCAACTCCCGGGCTCAGCTCCCCAGGGCAAAGGCCTTTGGCACAGGCTTGGCATCATCAGCCTCTCAGGCTGGAACCCACCCAAAACCTCACCTCACCCCATCCGCAGTGAGGAGGATTTGGAATTCAAAGGGAGCCCAGTAGAGACACTTAGGTTAGGCCAGCCCTGGAGCACGCGTGAACCCTGAAGAATGGAGGATTTCTAGTTCCTTCTATTTTCCTGGGCAAAAAAGGCTGATTATGATCTAAGCAGTAAACGCTGTTTGTCTTTCCACCGCCATTAAAATCTGCATTACACCCCAAATTGCAGCAGGGCTTCCTACAGGGGACAGCACCAAGGGCAAGCAACGAAGAAGAAAGCAAGCAGATGAAGGTCTGTGTGTGAAAACTTGAGGACATCGGAGAATGAAGCTTCCAGCAGCAGGAATGGAGTGGCTGTTTCATGGCAGGACTGGAACCCAGTGGAGAAAGGGCAGCAGAAGCTCCAGCCAAAACCAAAGATTTCTAATTAAGAACTCAGCCACAGACTCCCCTGTGTCCTGAATAACATTCCAGAATAGCACTGGACTGACACGTTATCTGTGGCATCCAATAGCATCTGGAGTCCCTGTGTAACAGGTACAGGGTGCAGCTCCAGTAGATTGAAACCTTGATAGTTTAAATATTATTTCAAATAAACAAAACTGACTGAATGTCCAGATCCTATTAGTTGCATCGGAGGCTCTACTATTGTGGATTTCCCAGCGTCTGTGCATTAAAACCACCTATTACTCTGAGGCAGTTACAAAGAAAAAAAACATCAAGCAAATGTTAGTGCTTGTGAAGGATGTTGGATTGACAGTGCCTCCATCCAGCAGCTATGCAAACTGCTCTCCACTGCCCCACCAATGTGCTCCAGCCCTACGGGGTGGCGAGGTGGGGGGATTCAGATTCCATGCACCGCTCAGCACTTGGCCTTTCTGTTGAGAGTGTCCTCAGGGGTGTCAGTTAGTGCCAGCTATAATGAGGAAACCTGACAATTAGAGGAATTGGACTGAGACCCACAATCTCATTTCCTACAGGACACTAGAACAACCACCCAGAGAGAAGGACTTTTGGTGACAGTCTGTGCTTGTTTCGAATCAGTGACAAATCCTAAGGCTAAAAACCTTCATATTCCACATCCATTCCTTTGGCCACATACAAACGCCATCTGATGCAGAGTTTTATAAATACGATTTCTAACAAGTGTCTCATCAGACTCAAGGAAAAGAGAATATATAGCAGATTAGGGAAAAGGCATTCGACTTTTGGCTAAAGTGATTGTAATTGTTTCTAATTTCTGTCTATTTGATCTTGCTTAGCCAAATCAAAAGAGGAAAACAATTGTAACAAATGAATTGCTTGATACGCCACCTTAAACAGGTCTCAATAAAACACAGCCTTGACTTGCACATCAGTTTTTGAACTCTACTATTATGATGTAGCTGTTACTGTAATAAAAGGAATATAATTTGTGTTACTCTTTTTTTTTTTTTTTTAACTAAAGAGTTTATAAAAACCTATATGATCAACAACGAGCCCTCTGCAGAATTTTGTTTTGGCTAGAGCCATAATGGTGCTTAGTATAATTCTAGTTCATATTCCATTAATAAAGTTATTTCACGGTTGTAGAAAATGTTGTAGAAGACTTTCTAAATGCAAAATTAGATGTACTGGTGTCATTATTGTTGTTGTTACTCCATTTATGCAACTGTTAATGACAGACTCACTGGAAGATTTGTAGGAAGAAAAATTAACCTTTGATATACCACACTGTGGCTCATCATGACTATAGCACCAAGTGACATGACCACCCTGCAGTGAACTCAGAGCGGGGTGTCTACATGTATTGTTTTGTTGCAATGTTAACGTGTGTGTGTGTGTGTGTGGGGGGGGGGGTTGTCTGAAGGGGGACTAGACCAGACCAAATAAATACAATTGACAAGCTACACAATGTACAGCACTTACTGCAAACGGGAAAGCACAAGGGGCCCGATTCTGATCTGGCTTCCGCCCCTGACCTGAGTTACAGCTGATTTGCATCATATGAAAGGAGGGCAGGATCAGACCCAGGGATACCCACCCACCCACCCTCTCGTTCTGAAAGCGGCCAGGATGTCCGAGCTCCGATCTGTGCCAGCAGACGCAGGCAGAAATCAAGCCCCCAGTTGCGCTGCAGGGAGGAAAGGGAATTCAGTGCATGTTCCCAGCTGCCCCGCGGATGCCAGCCTGGTTTGATCTTTCCAAACACATCGTCACCCTGCGGGTCCTGCACCAACAACCAGCGAGACTCTGAGCCTCTTGCAGCCGGGGGAGGGGGCGCCCCAAATTCAGCGACCCCCCCCCCGCCCGGGGCTGCGATGGAGCAGGTACAGCGAGCTGCCCCTGCAGACACAGTCCCAGACCAGGGGGCTGCAGCGCCGTGCGCTGCCCCCGGGCACCGGCGGCTCTTACCTGGGCGGCGGCGGCAGGAGGCTCGGATCATTGCGGAGCCGCACGGCCCCCGGTCCAGCCGGACAAGGTCGGAAGTGGGAGGAGCCTGTCCGGGTGACATCATGAGGGCACGCCCACCTCTGCAGCCGGTTTGGTGGGGGTGGGGTCTAGGAGGGAGAAGTCGCACCCAGGTTGCAGCCACGTGCCTGGCCTGACCTTAAAGCATCTGGGGCCCTATGGGAGGGACCCTGCCCTGGCCCCTGGCTTGCACCGGCCGTTTGACCGCAGGAGGAGCCAGGGATGCAAGTGGGAGCTTGTGTGAATGCATCCGCCTAGCCCCGATGGGCTCCTGGTCCCACCCCTCAGGGGCTCCCCACTGGGCTTTGCACGGGGGCGCTAGTTTTGGTTGGACGCATTCCTGGAGGTTTCATCACATGACCATCTTGATTTAAAAGATTAATCTTTCATTCCTGGAGACTCCAGGCCAATCCGGAGGGTTTTGGCCACCCTGCAGTTTGCACGGGGGGTTGCTAAGCAGGGGACCCTGCTCCAAGAGCTGCTGTCCTAGCCCCTGGTGCAGGCTGGGGATCAGTGCAGGGTGAGACCCTCCTGCCACATCCCCTGAATTTTAACGCTGTGGTAGCCAGGGCCTCCCAGCTTCCTGCGTAAGGAGGTGCCTGGGTTGAGGTGCCAGGGCCCTAGTGTTGCCTGGACTCTGTTCCTTTTAGGCTGAACAAACGAAATGGTGATGGTGATTTAAAGTGCAAAGTGAAGCAGAGCAGTAGGCCTTAGGCATAATCACCGCAAGCACCTGTGCTGAGCTCAGGGCCTTTGTACCAACCTCCCCACCCCCGCCCACCCTTGTGTGCCCCTGTGCTCACCTGGCAACTCACAGCCCTCCCCCATCTTCCTTCCTGGAGCAAGGGCAGAGGGTGCAGAAACAGCACCAGCTGCCCCCGTGGCAGAGAGCAGGAGAAATAACTCCTGGCTGAGCTCCTCTTGCTTCAGGCTCTTGGGACCAGCGGGTCTCCAGCTAAAAAGGCCTCATGTCGGTGTTTATCCTCCAGTACAAGCTTCCTCCATGCTCCACTCCACTCCCCATTTTTATATGTCCTTTTCATGGGGTGAAAATGTTTCTACAGCTGGCCCAAAGGGAAGTTCAGATTGCTTTGTCCATCGTGAAATCAATCTGCTTTCCCTGCCGCGGCAGGATCCGGGGATGATCTTGTTATAAAGAGGCAAAATGAGTTAAACTAGGTGCGTAGCGAAAACAGGCGTAACAAACATGCACATTGCCCCGGCAGAGTTATAGAGCAAGTCAAGACTGGAATGAGCCCTGTTCTCCCATGCACATCTTGCCTTCTCCTGGGCGATTTGGGGATTATTATGAAGAGTTTCTGGCAGTGTTACAAAGAAGAGAGAAGTTCATCAGCCAGCTGCACGTGCCCTTCTTCCTCTCCAGCAACAAAAGTCTGATCTAATGTACCCCAGACCACCACACAGCCAGCCCGGCAGTTACACACATTAAAGAAAATGTTATCTACAAAAAATGTCTAAATGCTTTATTCTTTACAGCGCTTCATTAGCCTCCAGCAACAGGAAAATACAAAATAGGCATTAGCTTTAGACAATCAGCTCAAGAGGATTTTCAATTAAACCCCTAACCCTAGGTGAGAGTTGGGAGGGACCTAGTTTCAAGAAGTCCAAGAACTGACATAAATATTTCCTTTCAAAATCAGCATAGCCCTCGTATCTCAGAGCTATGAGACTGTTGTAACCTCCTCCCCTGTATATGCCTTATCACAGGGATAGGACGCAGTTACTTCATATACAAAACAATATTAACACCTAGGCTGTTTATTGTCACAAGTGCAGTAGTCAATATTCCCCAGCACTTCCTGGACTTGCATGCTACACCGTATAACCCAAGACAATATGGGAACTGACTGCATGGGACTCTTAGAATTCATTCCGTTTTAGGGAAGAGTAGGATGTGAAAGCTCAAAGCACAAGGCCAAGTCTCCCTCTGCCTGGACAATCAGAGAAAAACCCTTCTCATTTTCTGAGTTTTATCCCCCCAAGACAAATGTGTAAATTTCAGGCTATTTACACAGCTAAAGGACACACACGGACCTGGTGCAACAATGATCTAGGCTGATGGTAGGAAGACACGATTTTCAGGCTAAGGCAACAGCCTAGAATTCAGGAGATCTGGGTTAAATTTCCAGCTCTGCCGCAGATTAGCGGCTCTGATTCTCCTCTCATTTACTCCCATAAAATTTAATGGAGTTATTCCTGATTTACACCAACACGAGTGCAATCCTAATCATGCTCACTGTGGGGCTTTTGGCCAGTCACTTAAATGCTTTCTGCTCCTGTGCCCTGTCTGTAAAGTGGGAATAATGACACCTCTCAGGGACATGGTATGGAAAAATCCATGACTACTTGGGAGGGGCTTTGGTACCACAGCAGTGGGGCCATATAGATACTCAGACACACCAGATCTGAACTTTTACTATCCCTTCCCACAGGGCAACCTAGGTCTGAGCATTCATCTTCCACACAGGTACCTTAAGAGAACAATTCATGCTAAGATTACCAATACAACAGCAGGATGACACCGAGTGAGACCCCGGAGTTTAGCTGGTTTTCTTCACCCCGGATATACTCTGCTCAGGTGTCAGCACTGTCTCAATTTGAAATGCCATAAACTGGTTCTTCTTCAGCTTCTTCAGCGACGAGCTAGCGTTGCTGCCGAATACGCCCTCTTCCACTTTAAAGGCGAGGGACGGCAGGCTCCTCGTTTTCCTTTTCACGCTCTTCTGCTCCCGCTTGTAAGCGGCGGCCATGTTGGCTATCACCTGCAAAGGGGATCGCTTCGGTTAGCGGTGGTGGTGGGGGAGGGTTCTGCGGCTCCGGTTAATTAAAACCTCTCCTTTCAAACGTGCTTTAAGTTCTTATGTCAGCGTATGCCAATTCTCTCACCTACACTGACCTAGAACAAGGCATTCCAGCAAAAAGCCAGTGAGCTGCAGGGCTGTAGTCTGTGGGGATGCTGCTGGGGTGCGAATCACAGGTCTGTAACTAGGTATAAGGGGGTCTAAGTTGGTATCGTTTGCATGCTGGGGGAGAGGTGGGTATTGTAACTGACTCTTCCTTACACTTTCCTGTTAGTTGCTTTTCTTGCTGTACCCATCTCTTCCAGCCCCTCGGAGGGCGAGTTTAGGCTCAGATGGAGTCACTTACCAGTGTGAAGCTTACTCCTCCCTGAGTCTGGATCTTAGCCTTGCTTCACAGCACATACGCAAATTGTTATCCTTGTTTTACAGAGGGGGAAGCTAGGTCACAGAGTGGTTCCATAACTTCCCCAAGGTCACACTACCTGGCAAATTCAGGTGTAGAGCCCAGAGATCCAGGCTCCCAGCCCTCGTCTTGCCACACTAGATTTTACTACAATCAAAAGAATCAAATTCCTATTGGAATAAGAAAAGACAGTCTTACCAAGGCGACCAATTCAAATAATAATACCACCTAGCTCTTACATTGCACTTTGCATCCATAGATCTCTTCTGTAAAGCACTGTGAGGTCAAGATCTTAATGCCCATTTTACAGAGAGAGAGAAACTGAGGTACAGAGAGGTGACGTGACTAGCCCAAGTTCACCCAACAGGTCAGTAGCAGAGCTAGGAACCAAACCTAGCTCTCCTGAGTCCCAGTCTAGTGCTCGATCCACTAGGCCAGTGGTTCTCAGCCTTTTGGGACTTAGGACCCATCTGTAAAGCTTAATGGCCTGTCACTACCCAGTAAATAGCTTCAGTGCAAAAAACATCTGGCTTCCTAAATATTTCTTACCCACGCTATACAAGGTTCACATTAATGTAATAAGTACTAGATAAGTGCAGCATGCATACCATAGCAGCGTCTCCTGGGACTCCCGTCCCATGGCGCTGGCTGGGCTCAGCTCCCCACTCCAGGCAGTGTCACCTCCGGGGTCGCAGCACTGCTCACGTTTGTCCCGGTTGCTCTGACTGGGCGCTGGCTAGGCCAAATCTGAGTGAGTGGCATTGCGACTTGGTGCATGGGGGCTCAACACCACTCACTCAGATTTGGCCTGGCCCCGTCATTATGACAGGACAACAGCTGAGCCAAACCTGAGCAGCGGTGTGACCCCCCGTGCGCCAGGTTGCAACTAGGACTGGAGCTGCCCATGCGGGGTGGGCTCTGCACCCCTCCAAAACCTCTCCCCGACATCAGGCTTCCCATGCAACCCTTTGACACATTCTGGTGACCCAATTTTGGGTCACGGGCCACTGTTGAGAAACCCTGCAGTAGGCCACGCCGGGCATGAATTACAGATGCAAAAGCAGTTTGTTGCCATGGCTCTCCAGAGCTCCTGTCTCCTTACTGTGGGGAGGGGGGAGTTTGAACTCAGCGTGTTCCATGGTGAGCTTCAGATGGAATTTCTGCCCCTCCCCCGACCCTCCCAAAGGACCCCTGTGCTATTCCAGGCCATACTCATTATCCTGATATCAGAGATGTGAGCCAGGGCCCTGGCCAGGCCTACCCATAGCATCTGAGCACCCACAACCCCCCACTGATTTCAGTGGGGCTTGAGGGCGCTCAGCACTTCACAGGATTGGGCCCAGGAGCTCCCACCTCGGTGCCACGCTGCAACATCCCTACTGTGCTGGTGCTGGCCAACGAGCAGATGTATCAAATGGCACCAACTCTGGTGCATGGACCGTCTCTCCCCCCACCACGTGTGGCAAACGCTCCGCCCCACTCAGAGGATTCCAAAGGGCAAGGTGACTTACAATCTCTTTCACTGCATTCTGCTGCTCCTGAACAGCCGCGGTGAATGGTGGGAGGCCACCCACTTTACCGGGAGCAGCACCCTGCTCTTTAGAGTCCTTGACAAACTCAACCTGAAAGGCACGGACGAGAGCCAATGGTTTTTATTTGCATTAAGAGAGAACATCGGCATTGGCTTTTCTTTCTCGAAACGTTACCTCTGACGATAGACAGACATATCTGTTAAACATCAGGAAGAACGGGGTGTATTTAGTGACGGAGCTGACAGATGTGCGGAAGTCAAAGAGAATCGGGTCGAGATAGTCATCCCACTCGCTTGGCTTCTCATTCACCACATTTCGGATGGAGGATTTGAGCAGCTCATTGGTGCAGTGGTCCAGGCCGGGGCAATCTGCAGGATCGGCAGGGGTCAGTGTCTGGGAGATATTCCAGCGCTCACATAAACGCCGGCTCACCTGCAAAGAGCAGAGGCTCGCATCAGTCGAACATCAAGATGGTTTAATACAACAAAAATCACTTCACAGCCTTCAGAGGCTAAAGATCACGCTGGTCTGAGCTCCAAGATTGGCTATATTCAGCCCTGTATATTCAGCACTGTAAAAAGCGCCGTTGTTCCAAAAGGGCAGTGGTTTGGAGGGACAGACTGAGCACCCACTATCTCCTGTGCACTTTCAGATGGCTTAAGGCATTGGATTCCAGCAGTTCATGAGACAGTGGCGGCCAAAATCAGTTCAGAATTTCTGTGAGGGAGTCTGAAGGAAAATGGTAAATTTGCAGGATGGTAAAATTAGATGAACCTGAGCAAACCTCACTGTTGTCAAGCAATGTGGTTGTAGGCAGGGTCTCAGAAGTGTCAATTTTAGGTAGAAATGCTCCCTGTAGACTGAAAGGACTTGAGGGCAGGAAGGGAGTTTTTAGCGGGGTGTGCAAAGCGCCACATGAATGAATGATGCTGCATACGGCTTCTGCAATAAATAAATAGTAACTGTGTTTGGGGCCATGTAGAACCATGTGTAGCTGGTGGGACTCCATTGGGTGGTAGGAGAGTTTATGGATAGGTCACCGACTGGGACTCCTCACCCTCTGCACATTGTGGAGAGGAGGAGGAAGACCGCATGCATGGTCAGCTGGGAGCACGGCCAATGGGTCTACAACTTCATAGAGCCGTTGGTCAAGATCTCCCTTAAGAGGAAGTGCAGAGCACCAGCTGCTGCTACTACAGTGCACACAGGTATCCTGCACGCTGCCCCTGGGTTGGAGCAGGGAGAGGATCCTGTTGCCCCCCCAAGCACCACTTAAATCCCCTGTGCAAAACCCACGTACTGCACTTTGCACATGGATAGGATGCTTCACAGAGGAATGCAGCTTTCCCCCCGGAGGCACTTTCACTGTTACACGCCTCACCCCAGTGTCTGACCCACCTCGTCGCAGAAGTCCCAGCTCTGACTGGAATAGATGTTCTTGGATGCTCCAAACCTGGACAAAAAGGAGGAAAGAAAATTATAGAACCCAACCTTATTTCATCAGACTCAAGGCTTCAGTTCCTCGCAAGCTGCTCTCACATTGCCTTATGGGACAAGGAAGACTGACAAAGGCACTGATTTAGATACGGGGAAAGCTCTGCAGTGATCACCCACAATAGGCCTCTCAGCCAAGGTCAGCAGGTGTTCGGTTTTTTCATTATTAAATGGAAAGGCACAAACTAACCTTCCCTTGGGGGCAGGGAACATTCGCTGTGTCCATCTTTTCAGTAACGAAAGCATCATCTGAAAGCAGATGGGTTTGGCTGAGGGGGAGAAATCTGGGGCGAGAGAGACAAATCTCTCAGTCTTCTCTAGTTACACCAGTCTCTTGGTTAAGAATGACCTCTGGGTTTCACATGCCTCCTCTGTTCTTCAGGACCCAATTCATATTCCATTGAGCTCCATGGCAACACTCCCCAAATGACTTCAGTGGGAGCAAGAGCAGGCCCTGTATCTATTCTAAAGAAGGAAGAATGGTCTTGTGGCTAATGCACAGGGCTGGGAATCAGGGGACACCAGCGGTCATAGACTTCTGGCAACTCAAGTAACTGATCTATGCCTCCGTTTCCCCATCTGGAAAATAGAGATACTAATGGGTATATGTCACAGGGGCCTTGTGAGGAAGAATTCATTACCATTTGAAAAGCACTCCCTAGCATCTATACCAGAGTGGGAAATATTACTAGCAGAGAGAAGTGTACATGTACTGTAAAAATATACCGTGTCCTCAAAACACATCAGAAGTGTCAGTAGCCAGCACCAGAATAGCCCACCTGTAAAAAATTGTAGCCAGTGCCTTGGCCACTGATAAGGCATCTTTCTTTCGCAGGGGGACAGCTTCGATCCATTTGGTGAAATAGTCCGTTACAGTGAGTATGTGCGTATTGTCCCGGCTTGTCTCTGGGAAAGGTCCTACGAAAACAAGTGTCAATCTAAATCAACACCAGGCCATAATATTACACGAATGAGGAAGATAAGGAACAACACCGCGAAATGGTCAGTGCAAAGAGTGTCACGGCGAAATGGCTACGTCTGCAGTGCAATGGCATTGAGCTGTCAAATTTCAGTGACTTTTGTCAGCACAAAAATCTTCATTGCGGTCCCAATCCTGGGTGACAGTCAGCGCCCAGAGCTCCTATTAAGTGCACCGAAGATGCTCAGCAAACTGCATGGATCAGGTTGTATTTTAGCAGGCGGATAAATTCACCCTTGGTTCTCCCTCAGTGCAGAGTCTGGTAGATTTTGCTCCACACACAGTGATAGATTTTCCTTATCCACTGACAGTCTGCACAGGTTTCCTACAAACAACAGAGGAAAAACCTGTTTATTGGTGAAAGGCCGGGGGGGGCCTCATCCCAAACACTTACCATGAATGTCTAGTCCTAGGACTTCCCAGGGCGACTCCACTTTGACAGGCCTCGCTTTCCGCGACACGTTCTTATTGTGTTCTGCGTTCTGGCAGGTTTCACACATTTTGATCTGAAAAGCAAACAGCCCGGCCCAATGACTTGCCAGAGAGGCTGTCAAACGCTGCTAGGCCCAGACCTGAACTACTGGGAAGCCATTAGTCATGGATGGAATGGCCCCAGGATTCCGAGCCCCTCTCTCTACACAAGGTGTTCCCTAGAGTCGAGAAACTACAGTAAATAAATCAATAAGCACAGCTTGAATTGCTGTGGCACAGAACGATCCCCCTGCCCCCCACCCCTTCAATAATCTCCCTCTTCCGGCTTTACAGTAAGGGGCAGATTTTCTTCATTCCCTGCAGGAGGCTTGAGAAATACCAGAAGGAACTGGGATTCCACTGCCTAGTGAGGACCAGGATGAAGGGAGCACACACGGGTTGTCAAGACGTGCTGCTCTGCAGGGACTCAAGCTGGATTGGTGTGCAGGCCAGAGTTTATGGGAAGGTCTTGCCTTTGGCAGCCACCTGTGCCCCCCACGGAGAGTGGGCATATCTCCCAGAGAGGCTACAACAGCCCTGAGGCTACGGTTGTCGCTGCTCCAAGACCTGGGGGATGCCCCCACCTGAGATCGCCTGACCCCATCAGAGCCCTCCCCTATGCTCAAGCTGCAGCCTCAGGCTCTGAACAGGATCCTGGATTTGCACCCAACTAGTCAAAGCTGAAGCATGCTGCTTGGAAACATCCAGCATAGAGAACCTCGGGGGGGGGGCGGGGGGATGAGGACTTCTAGGGATCAAGAACAGAGAATCCTGCCAATTGGGCCATTACTAGACAGAAGTGGTAGAATTATCACTAATCATGCAGAGAAGGAAGAAGTGTTCATTACATATTTCTGTCCTGTATTGGGGGGGGGGAGGGGAAGGAATTGATGATGTAGTCTCATCATATGGTGATGAGAAAATTCTTCCCATTCCACTAGTATCCCTGGAGGATGTTAACCTGCAGCTACTAAAAATAGACACTTTTAAATGAGCAGGGCCAGATAACTTGCATCCAAAACTTTAGAAGAGCTGGCTGGGGAGCTGGTTTGAACATTAACGTATTGTTTTCATAAGCCTTGGAGCACTGGGGAAACTCCAGAAGACTGGAAGAAAGCTGATGTTGTGCCAATTTTTAAGAAGGATACATAGGATGACCTGGGTTATTATAGGTCTATCAGCAGGACATCGATCCCTGAGCAAGATAAAGGAGCAGCTGATGCAGGATGTCATTAATGAAGAATTAAAGAAGGGTGACGTCATTAATCCAAATCAACATGGGTTATATGGAAAATAGATCCCGTCAAACAAACTTCATGATGAGATTCCAAGTTTGGTTGATAAAGGTAATAGCGCTGCTGTAATATACTTAGGCTTCTGTAAGGCGTTTGACTTGGTACCACACATTTTGATTAAAAAACTAGAATGATATAAAATTACCATGGCACACGTTACGTGGATTAAAAACTGGCTAACTAATAGGTCTCAAAAGGTAACAGGGAATCATCAACTAGCAGGTGTGTTTCCAGTGGGGTCCTGCAGCGATTGCTTCTTGGCTCTATGCTATTTAACATTTTTATCAGTGACCTGGAAGGAAACATAAAATCATCACTGATAAAGTTTGCAGATGAGACAAAAATTGTGGGAGTGGTAAATAATTAAGAGGACAGGTCACCGATTCAGAAAGCTCTGGATCGCAAGCAAACAATATGCATTTTAATATGGCTAAATGTAAATCTATACATCTAGGAACAAAGAATGTAGGTCATACTTCCACGGTGGGGGACCCTATTGTGGGAACAGTGACTCTGAAAAAGATTTGGGCGTCATGGTGGTTAATCAGATGAAGAAGATGAACTCCCAATGTGTTATGGCCAAAAGAGCTAATGGGATCCCAGGATGCATGAACAGGGGACTCAAGTAGGAGCAGAGAGGTAATTTTACCTCTATGTTTGGCACTGATGCAACCGCTGCTGGAATCCTCTGTCCAGTTCTGGTGTCTACTGTGAGTACTACTACTCACAAAGGCCCAACTCGGTAAAAAGGGACAATTAGACTTTGACAGGCTGCACTTAGAAGAGAGTCAGGGCTGAAAAGGTCAGATGGTCAATGAAGCCCAGCTGGGCAGGGGCAGGCTGAGCTGGTATAAAACCAGGAGTGGAACTCAAGAATGGGCTGTAAAAGATAGAAAGTACAGCGTACGGTGATCATAGACTCAGAAAGGGAGTCTGCTAGGCTACAAAATGGAAGAAGGAAAAGGGGATGCAGAAGGAACAGTGCACCACTCCCTAAAGAGGAGGGGAGAGGGTAAAAGACATGGAAGAGTTCCAGGGGAGGAGGGAACCCTGGGATCCTGCCTGGAGATACAGACTCTGGCAAGAATCCAAGAGAGAGTAAAGTCGCCACAGGAAGCTGAGGCAGCTCCAGTGGTAACCTGTCTTCTAGCCCATCCCAGAGACACGAAGGCAGGAAAGAGTCCAAGGAAACAGTGAAGGGTCTGTGATTACTTAGACTATAGTTGCTGGACAGAGTTCTGGGCTAGAACCTGGAGTAGCGGGTAGGCCCACGTCCTCTTACCGAGGAAGGTGTCATAGTCTTGGCAGAGGAATGGAAGACTGCCTGAGACTTTGATACCTCGGAAGAGGAAACCTACAGTGACCTGGATGGAGGGCCAAGCCACAAAGAGGGAGCAACCTGAGACGCGAAGAGAGAGCACCCGAGTCCAGAGAGACTGAAGGATGGGCATCAGACTGATCACGAGTTCTTCCCCAGATGCGGCCACAAGGAGCCAACACAGTAGTGAACCTCGTTACACCCACAATCTAAGAAGTTAAGTTGATAAAGTTAGAGAGGGTTCAGAGAAGAACCATGAGAATGATTAAAGGATTTAGGAAACAGTGACAGACTCAAAGAGCTCAATCTATTTAGCTTAACAAAGAGAAGGCTAAGGGGTCACGTGATTACATTGTTTAAGTACCTACACGGGGAACAAATATTTAAGAATGGGCTCTTCAGTCTAACTGAGAAAGATCTAACATGATCCAATGGCTGCAAGTTCAAGTTAGATAAATTCAGACTGGAAATAAGGTGTCAATTTTTAACAGTGAGGGTGATTAACCATTGGAAAACTTACCAAGGGTTGTGGTAGATGCTCCATCACAGACAATTTTTAAATCAAACCTGGATGTTTTTCTAACAGGTCTGCTCTAGGAGTTATTTTGGGGAAGGTCAATGGCCTGCATTGTACAGGAGGTCACACCGGATGATCACAATGGTCCCTGCTGGCCTTGGAACCTATGAATCTAAACCTCTTGGGATAGGTTTTGGGGTTTGCATACTACAACTGAGTCCAAGAACCCTTTTTCCCTGGAGCAACCGCACCCTAGAGTCTCCTCACAGCAATCAGGCAAGCCCACATATCAACAGGTTTGACAGCCTCTGACTCAGCTGGGATTTACTGTCGGGGAGTCCTGGGGTGAGATGAACATCCCCAAATGAAGATGGATAAGTCCAAGGTGCAAGGTCTGGTCCAGATCAGAACTTTCCAAGAGTTTGCAAGTGTCCCAATCTGGGCCCATCTTTGTTGATAATCATCTGCTTTGGAGGGGCTGGAGTTGTTTGGACTGTGAGAAGGCATAAATCTTTCTTCACATCATGCTTTAGCTTCCCCTAGTGGCTGGTTACAGAGTGACACTGCAGGGATTAAGCTGCATGTGAGTAGTGGTGGTGAGATAGTGGAGGTAGAAAACCAGCCATCCACGCTGTAGAGGTGGGTGGAAGCTCCGGTCCCTCCTGGAGAAGGCAAGAAGCTCTGGCAGGAATCCAGGATGGTCAAGGCCAGGCACAGCAAAGGATACCTCCAATTACCCCAACATCAAATGAAAAACCCACTACCAAAGGGTTCAAAAGGAAAGAGGGAGCCGAGAGAATCACCTGCCTCTGCCCCCTGAAGAAACAATTGGCCCTAATAGAGATTTCTGTTTGGCTGCCCTCTTCCCCCCTGAAAGCCACAATTCAGTGTGTTACCTTCTCCCACCCACTTGGCCCAAACTGCTCTGCTGCAACAGCTGGGTGTTTTCTTGTTAAACAGGAGGGGAAACCAGTGACATCCAGATTAGGCCTCAACTGGAGTATTGTGTCCAGTTCTGGGTACCACATTTCAAGAAAGATGTGGACAAATTGGAGAGAGTCCAGAGAAGAACAACAAAAATGATTAAAGGTCTGGAAAACTTGACCTATGAGGGAAGATTGAAAAAATTGGGTTTGTTTAGTCTGGAGAAGAGAAGACAGAGAGGGGACATGATAAGAGTTTTCAAGTACATAAAAGGTTGTTACAAGGAGGAGGAAGAAACGTTGCAGCTCTAGTACTCACCCAGTCTACTACATCCTTCACAATCCCCAGCCAGTAGTACCGGCTCTGAATCCTGTGCACCGTCTTCTTCTGTCCCAGATGGTTCCCGATTTCTGTGAAGTGGCTTTCCAGGAAGACCTGCCGCCTCCTTTCAGGATCCACAACGACTTCGCGTTTTTCCTCCTTCTTTGGTCCCACATAATAGAGGCAGCCACCTGCAGTGGAACACGAAAGAGGATTAGCAACAGACAGCTAAAAACCAGCACTTCACAGCCCACTGGCTAGCTCATAGCCTTTTTTATTTTAAATGCACACTCCCAGAACTTCCAGCTACTGGAAATGAGAGGCCATTCTTCCATGCTGAGAAAACAAACAGAGAATTGACCATGGGATGCCTAAACAAAAAGACAGTGCAAGGTGCCCACTGAGACAGAATTAAACTAGGACCAAACACAAAATAATCCCAAGAACCTATTTTCTGAATATAGAATGCAGTAGAACCCTCCAGGCTCGGGAAGTCATTTTGACCCAGAATAACTTCACTCTAACCAGAGGTTTGCTATAATAATAATTTACCCCTTGCAGTGCATCAAAATTACTTTATTTTATTTTACTGCTCTCAGAGCTTTCCTCCCTCCAGAGTTGCCAGAAGCCAATTCCACCAGAGACTAATAGAAAAGGAATCTCATTGAGGGTTATATGAGATGGGCTTCTCTATTGAAATTCACCTTCTCCTTAGAATGTAAGTGACCAAATCCCCCCGCTCCGCATGCGATATAGGTTCTTATACCTACTATTGGTACAGTGAGTGGCAAACACACTATGCAAAGGTGCTCAGATGCTCTGATGATGAATGTGGTAGAATAACCTCCACAGAACAGAACAGACCCATACACCTCTCCTCCCTCCCAGTGAAAGCATACACTAGTCAGCAGGGGCTGTGTACATAGGCGCACGCTCCTCCTCCGGGAGTGTAGGTGCAGAGCTGTGGGCGTGATAGCAGGGGGGGTGCATAGCATGCATGTGCCAGGAGTGTTTGGGGCAGGGAGCCAGCGATCTGCAGGGGCAGTTCAGTGTTGCCAACTCTCAGGATAATTATCATTTTCCTTAAAGCCCCAGCTCCTGGAGTCAGGTGGAAATATGATGATTTCAGCCTTCGTTCTTAAGAGAAAAAGCAAGTTTCTAGCCCTCATGGCTGCGGAGAAAGCTTCCAACCGTGACCCCGGTTTGCACCCGGGCTCAAAGAGCAGAAAGCAAATAAAAAGAACCCCAAATCTATGAGTTTGACATGATCTCATTGCTGTAAAGCCAATCTCGTGATTTCTGAGCCCTGGGGGTGGCAGTGGGGGCGGTGTCCGTGCCCCCCCCCCGTTACCTTCGATGATGAATTTCTGAGCGTAGCGCTTGAGGTTTTTCCTCTTGATGGAGCAGAAGCTGGGCGGGAAGCAGCCCTCGGACAGCAGGCGGTAGATGTCCTCGAACTTGCTGCTGGGGCTGCAGGACTCCACCACCTCCTCCTCGGCCACTTGCAGGGCGGAGTCCATGGTCAGCATGGGGGAGGCTGCGGGCCCCCACGCCGGGGCTGGCGGCTCGGGGGGGCGGGGGCCGGAGGCCAGCAGTGCGGGAAGCCGCCCTGCGGCCGGGGATCTCCGCCGCTGCCAAGGCGCCGCGCTTGTCTCCCCACCCGGAGCTCGGGCCGGGCCGGGCTCTTTTCACTGGAACACCAGCAGCGCCCTCGGCGGTTCCCAGGCTGGGGCCAGCTAAGGGTCCGTGTATCAGTGTCGCTTCGCAATGAACGCCGCAGAGAGACTCTCCCCACAGCCCTGCGTGTGTTCCGGGGCCTTCCCCCGCCGCCGGCCCGGATCTGGGGCTGGGGGTGCTGCTCCTGCTACACCCCCTGGCTTGAAGTGGTTTCCATCATACACAGGGTTAACTGTGTGGTTCAATGGCTCTCAGCACCCCCACTATGCAAATTGTTCCAGCCCCTCTGCTAGGGTGACCAGGTGGCAAGAGTGAAAAATGAGGACGGGGTGCGGGGTAATAGGCGCCTATATAAGCCAAAGCCCCAAATATCAGGACTGTCCCTATAAAATCGGGACATCTGGTCACCCTACCCCCTGCAGAGGATGCGAGTCTATTATAGGGCGGGAGGGGACCAGGAGTGGTAATCTAGTCCAGCCCCCTGCCTGACCCTGGGGAATGACAGTGGGCAGCACAGAAAACCCTCTCCCTTGGGATTGAGGAGCTTGGAGACTTCACTAAGAATTACAGCACTGTGGAGTTCACTGGAGGCTTTAAAAACGGTAACGTGGTTTGTTTCAAGGGCAAGGTGTTCCTCAGCCTTCACTGCCTTCAGAAAGTCTGCCAGAGAACAGAACTAGGTTTAGGTAGCAATGTGAAAGATGGGACATTTCCTCCAATGACATCCATTGATTTTATATCAGCCACACTTGATGCGTGAGTGTAAGAGAGTCAGGAGGGAGTTTCCCTAACAAAATTAAACCAGGTGTTGAGATAAAAGTTACCCAGCTCTACGGGCCTGGTCCAGTTCCCCTTTAAATCAGTGGAAAAAAATCCCACTGACTTCAATTGGCCTTGGATCAGGCCCTACAGTTAGGGCACCGCCTCAAACTTACCTTCCACTTCAAACTTGATGGCATATCTGCGGAGACTCCTCTTCTGTAGTGCGGTGAGGTGCCTGGGATATCTGCCTTTGGCCAGGTATTTGTACACCTGCTTGTACCTCTCTAAGGATTCAGCTCTAGTCTCAGTCTGGATCCCTTCCACAGCTCGGACTTCTGTCTGCGTGCCGCATTCCACCTCAGTCAGACCTGCCATTCCTCAAGAAAACAACGAATGGATTAATTACAGCTTCCAGGCTCTCCAGTAGTTTCTCAGTTTGGGGCTTACAGCATATATAACACACTAACGCCCTCCTACACTGTGTATCTGTCACCATTGCCCTCAACTGGATAAAGCATCACAACTCAAGTGCATAAGCAAGTGTGACCATGTTGTCTCTTCTAGCATCCACAGCCTACTGTTTTCTGGGGGGAGCGTAGGGGTTTATTACAGGACACCCAAAGATGATATATGATTGGCTGGTGGCAGGTAGCTGGAACTTTAGGATGAGTTGGCCTTTACTAGAAGCAATTTCTTCATATAAGCCGTTACTATGTTTCATCAATAAGCAGTTATCATGTTTTTCCATCAACAAGCGGTTATCATGTTGCTAAGGCCTTTCGCATGGCTTCCTTCCCCTCCCTCCTCTGGTCATGGCTCCTGACCGTATTTGGTGGGGAATTGTACAGCTTAGCTTTGTTCAGGTTCTGGCCTGTACTGCTTTTATGTAAAGGCCGTCTGTGCAGTCAGCTTCTGTCAGAGGGCCTGAGTGTGGGCCTTCGGTGTTACTTTGGTTGTTATAAAGAAGGCCACCTAGTTCTTTTTCCCCACAATTATATCTGGCATGATTACAGAAATTATAGATTAATAGCAATGCTCTTTATACTGATGCAGTTAAAATTCAATCATACAAAGTGAATTACTCAGTGTAAACGGAATTGACTTTTAATTGGCAGGTCGCGAAGTGCTTTACAAAGGAGAGCAGGACCATTCTCTCCATTTTATAGAGGGGAAACTGAGGCATGGGCCACCCCCCCACACACATTATTCTGTGATGAGTGACATGGATGGGCACATATTTAAATACATCATAAAACATTCACAAAGGTGAATGTCTGTGCTGGTAACAGGTGAAACACTGACATTTATTCAGTTTCTTCCAAATTAGTTCAAAAGTTGGTCATTACAATTATTATCAATAGAGCATCAGCACAGGGTGATTGAGCTATGTCACCCCCAAAGAAAGACCCCAAACGCTTTCTAATCCATGCACAGGGGTCAGGGTCACCCACCCAGAACTAAAATCCCCCTTCCATCCCACTGTTCCACTAGGGCTCTCAATATACCATGGGGATGATTCAGGAGAGCCCAATGCGGGTGGAGGAGGAGAGGAGGAAGAGAAGGAAAACAGGACAGGAGAGAAGAAACAGGAGGGAAGAGGGGAAGAGACAGTAAATCGGGGTGTGGCGACAGAAGATTGAGAAACAGGCAAAAAGCCCCCTCGGTTCTCTTCGTTCCCTCGCCCCGAATAATTTGTTGACGCTCCCTTGTGTGAGCAGCGGCCACCGGAAGCAAGGCCTGTTGGTTCCCGGCGGAACCATTTGGTTACCGGACCCGCTGCCCTCACAGCCATTCCCTGGCGTCTGTCTCAGCCTGAGGCGCCGCCCCTCGCCCTCTCCAGTCCGGATGGAAACATGTCCACAGGGGCCGGGTCCCCGGCTCGGGGCGACTCCCCCAGACCGGCCCGGGGCTTCTTGGCCTGCGCCTGCTTCCACACGGACAACCTGTTCCTGCGGCGCTACGGTCTGCACGTCAGCTACCGGGACGAGCCGCAGCTCCGCAGGGACTATGGGCTGGTAACCGCCCCCCCCCCCGGCACCCACAGGGGAGGGGGATATGGGAGCCGGGGGGGATTCCCCCTCCCCCCCTCAGGCACCCACAGGGGAGGGGTCCCTGGCTGGGGAAAGCAAATGGGGACCCCTGCAAGCACCAGTGCCTGGTGTTTACATTGTATTGTTGGATCCCAGGTACTGTATTGGGTGGTCACCCCTCCCCCCCAGTTCAGCTACATTTGGGGCCGGATCTTCCCTACAGCTGCAGGCAAAATAGATTTTGAATAAACACTTATTGCACCATTTCATCCCAGAGGATTCCAACATGCTTCACAAACTGTACACGGGCCTCTTGCCTGCCTCTGACGTGCATCCACCCAGGGGCAGGAGGTGGTAGCTATTTAACACAACAGTCTCCATCAAGAAGTGGAAATGCAACATCCATTAATATTACACTGCCATAGATGCATAGGTATGCATCCGAAGAAGTGGGCTGTAGTCCACGAAAGCTTATGCTCTAATAAATTTGTTAGTCTCTAAGGTGCCACAAGTACTCCTGTTCTTACTGCCATAGAGGATTTTAAGCCAGTCTGCAAAATTGGGGAAGTCTTATCCCTATTTTATAGATTGTTAAACTCCTTAATATGGACCTCAGTTTCCCTAAGGCCACAAATTTGTGGCAGAGCTGGAAGTAGAAACCAGATCTCCTAACTCATGGTTCCCTAGACAACACTGCTTCCCTTTAAAATGTATATTCAGAACAGTTACATGCTAAAAGAAAATACACCCACAAGTCTAGTCACCATCTGAAGTCTTTCCATGAAAGTTGTGTTGCAAATGCTGTTACTGGAAAACACAAACCTGCACTTGGGCTATGCACTAGAGCAAGCTGTAGTGTCCAGGGCCTTTACTATAGAAATATTGTACTTTTCCTTAGGGACCCAGCCATCTCTTATGACCTACGTAAAGTATTGCCATAACATATTATAGGTGATCTATGAACTCCATGTTCAATATACAGGCTTTCTATAAAGCTAGGATCATATTAGAAGGGAAAAAATGACCAGAGTCACTAAAGCAAGACCTTCAACGGGGATACTGACCACTGGAGTAATGTTGGTCAATTTTCAGGTCTACCCATCTCTATAGTACCATTAAAAGCAGAATTGCATAATTCAAACTGTAACACAAACATAGTAAAATATGTCCTTTAATGAGCTTTCTTCTAGGAACATGTTAAAAGACCAATCTTGCCAGTGTCTGGGATTTCCCCCCAGATTGGCAAGTCTCAGGTGGGACTCAAATTGTAGCCCATCTGGCTATGTCAAAAAGCTGGCAGGTAATTGACAACCTTATAGCACAACACTGTAGAGGATGTGCCAGAGCCTCTCCCTGCTGTGGGGCCAGGGCTCCAGCAGCAGGACACTATACTGCTAAAATTAGCTGTGTAGATAGGGAGGCATGGATTGGGTGAGTAGAGAGCTAGTTATCTTCTGGCCTGAGAATCCAGGAGATCTCCTGATTCCTCTGGCAGCAGGTAGTGCTACTATGCAAAAGAACTGAGGATAAAGGAATGAGTGGCTATGGGCTGCACCCCAAAGGGCTGGTTGTGGAATGGGTATATAGGGATCAAGGAAAAAGCAGCCCAGAATAAAGGATCTGGGGAGAAAACCCAAACTCCTTGCTCATAGTCTGTTTTATATTTTAATTCTGCTCCTAAAGCAAACTTTGGGCTGCAGCATCAGAGCCCCAGACTGTTTCTTAGGGAGCTAGACTGCTGTGTCAATTGCTCTACCGATTGCTAAATCTAAATAGATTTACATGACATAATTCGATTAGAGCTAGAAACTTATTTTTTTTAATTAAATCTAAGATTCGCACACAATTCCAGGAGTTGGGACTTTAAGAAAGACCAAATATCAGGAGACTTACAGTAAAATTGCGAGAGTTGACAACACTGCCCATGCCAGGTTGATGAGCACCATAAAAATCCATGATCCTTATCAACAGTTAATCTCTCTACATTACAGGTGCTAGGTGATCATGGCTGCAGGAGTGATGAAGACTTTAATGCAGTTCTGGAAGAGGTATACACAATTTTACCAATAAGTCATTTGTAAGAGTCCAGACAGCTCCACATGGACCACCTGTTTTCATATGTATTGCTTATCTCAATTAATTACAATTTTTCAACCACAAGTTGTGGAGTCTGCTTGATTAAGTGGGAGTAGAGATCTAATCTAGAAGACGTTCTTCAGAATGAATCATCTTTATTTACAGGAACTTTCATATATAGGGTTAACGCTACAGCATTTGGGGATATAGTTTGTATGAACAGTGAAGAAGAGAGGTCAAGCGATTTGCTGAAAGCCAGAGGGAGGCAATGTTCCATACAGGATTGAAACGCTCCGTCCTGGTTTCTCTCCTGTCCCCCAACGCACTCTCACGCTCAGACATAAACAATGTGCTGGATTGACATAGAAATTAAAAACTCTCTACTAGCGCCTGAGAACAGGTTGGATATTCTGATGAGCTCACAATGACTTGCTGACAAAGTCCTGAAGTTAACACTGACATTTATTGCATGACAACGGGTCCCTGGCTCTCCTTCCTGTTGTTTAATCGGGTTTTCTAATTTCCCCCCATTCTCCTCTTTTGTAAAATACATGTTTCAAAAGTTAGTGTAGTGCATTTAGCTCATACCATTTCATCCCAAAGGGTCCTGCAGCACTGTACACACTGTGTACAGGGATCACTCGCATGCCACTGAAATGCAGCCACTTCTAGGGTGGGGTATTCAGCAAAATAGATTCATATTGATTGCACCATTTAATCGGAAAGGATTCCTAAACAACTTAAAATCAGTATCGCCCCCCCAGTCTTCTTTGGCCATAAGGAAACCAAGAGTCCCCCAGCATCAATGTCCAGTTTAAGTCAAGACTGAAAAGAAAATCAATTTCAAGAAAAAACAGGATTAAAAATGCATTTACACTGAAATGACTCTGAAATACGTGGGGTCTGCAGTACCCAGTTTCTGCCACTAGAAGATATGGTTAAAAGCAGGAGCTCTCCACAGGGCACTTTCAAGGGAGGATTCCATCTCTGGTTACCAAATAGGCCCAAATAAAGGGAGATCTTTGAAGGGAAGTTACCTCTCTCTCTGGTAAGTGCCTGGCTTTTTAGGCCCAGGAGAATGGAGGAGACCAGACATGGTGTCCGCACCCTCCAGATAATTTTTCTGCTTCCTACTTTCACAAGGGTATCTCAAAATTAGCCTCCCGGGAGGTTATGAAATTGGAAGAGTTGCCTGAGTTTACTATTACGACGGGTTGCTTCCTCCTTAAGTGACAGAGCAGGTCATCACAGCAGCGCTTGGGAATAAGCCTTCACTAATGAGCACCATCTCTCTGCAACTGAAGTCCCTCATTTTGCCCAAACTTACTCAAGTGTGAAAATTCTGGCCTATCTAAAGTTAGGCAACTAAAACCATATGTAGGCACTAATAAGGAGCCTGTTTTTCCAAGGTGCTGAAAGTTTGCAGCCTCAGTTAACTTCAATGGAATTCCTTTAGGTGTTGTTTTGTTTTTTAAACCCATCTGTCTGTCTTAATGAGAGTCTGACTTAGACCTCTTCTTTAGTGACCCGTTGAAGGCATAGAAGTACATTCAGGACTACCGAAGGTGCACATGAGCAGATGATGCATTGAGCAAAAATTACTATTTTGAATCAGTGAATGGAACTTTTTTTATTACTGCCAACATTTGATCTCTTAACAAGATCATTTCACTTATTCCTAGATTCAGAAAGAAGTGCAAAGAAGAAAGCAATTAGATCATCAGTCCATGGCAAGAAAAGCCATCATTTCACAATGTTACAAACCAAAGCATCCAGAAATATACGTTCTACAGGTAAAATACATGCTGTTTTGAGTCTGTAATAGTGCTGTAGTAACCACATGGAATCTAGTTTGAAATAGGAAAGCCTCCTTTGTGCCCTTCAGAATCCTGTATAGTCTCAGGACTGTATTCATTTAAAAGTGACTTCCACAACTTGGACATCTTCATAAATCTCTATTGAAGAAGACAGGACACCCTCTGGATGGGATTCGCTTCTTACTCTCGATTTATTCTGGGGTAACTTAACTAAAGTCAATAGTTACAGTCCCGTAGATGAGGATAGATTCAGAACCAGCTCAGACTGCTGTTGGTAATATTAGGCATAAAGTCTTATCACAAAGACTATTGGGCAGTACAGAGTTTAAGGAGCAGCCAATAGAAAGATTAATCTAATAACAAGTCCTACACTCTGCATCATGCTCTTCACTGTGTAATATTCATAGCACAGCCCGATTACTGGATGGTGTTGAGAGCCTGGCCCAAAGCAAGGTGGTTAGAAAAAAAAATCAATTGGGCATGACTGTTTGCACACTGATCTACCAGGGGTTCTCAAACTTCATTGCACCGTGACCCCATTCTGACAACAAAAATTACTACATGACCCCAGGAGGGGAACTGAAGCCTGAGCCCTCCTAAGCCCTACTGCCCTGGGTTGAGGGGGGCCAAAGCCCGAGCCCCACCGCCCTGGGAGGGTGGGGGGGGCCGAAGCCCAAGGGCTTCAGCCCCAGATAAGGGGCTTGTAACCTGAGTCCTGCCACCCACAACTGAAGTAACTTGGGCTTCGGCATTGGCTCCAGGCCCCAGCAAGTCTAAACCAGCCCTCGCGATCCCATTAAAACAGGGTTGTGACCCACTTGGGGACCGATCCACAGTTTGAGAACTGCTGTCAGCTAGGTTATGTGTGCCCGTAGTGTGACCAGTGCAAAGATAAATCTGACCAGCTATAGCTTATAATTACAACTGAACTCCAGCAATAAGTAATGTACATAAATCTACCAAGAAAATTACAAGTGCAGATTACAGCTTTGTGCATTTTTTCATGATTTAAATATTTTATATATGTTTATATGCAAGCTAGGTGTGGCCCCTAGAGTCCACTTACATTTCAACTGCTGCCTGTGGTGTGGCTGTTTGAAGGTCAGAGATTAAGTCATTGTGTGTTCATTTTATTTTTTTTTCTTTGTCTTTCTCCCCATCTAACACAAGGATTCATTTCTGGCTCCGGAGTTTTTAGAGACAGTTAAGTACTGCACGTCACAAGATGCTGATCTCCAAGGCCTCGTGCGCCGCATTGATTCTATATCAGGTAAAGCGAAAGAACCTCTCAGCAATGTAGGTAGAGCCACACTCTGATACACACAAGTCGTTTCAGTGGTGAATTGCTTGTTCTAAACAAGTTCTTTAATATTGTAATTTTGAAAAATGACTGGAGACCATTAGGACGTTTTCTTCTGCATGATCAAAGTTCTTGAGAGAGGCAACATAGTCTAGTTGTTAGAGATGGGGGAAATCTTGGCCCCTTAAAAGTCAATGGCACAACTCCCATTGGCCAGGATTTCACCCCTGGAATCCTGGGATTTATTTTGGCCATGCCACTGACTCAATGTTTGACTTTCGGCAAGTCTATTCAAGGGACACTGTACACTTGGATTATTTTAAATGGGCTATTTCCCAAAGTTACCATTTAGTAGATCCCCCTTTAAATTATGTCTTGAATATTTTTTTTAAAGTTCCGGGTTTTTCTGCTTGCTTGTTGATGTTTGTGGGGCCTTTTCAGTACGGGAGAAGCTGACAGAATATATAGGGGAAGCAATGAAATTATAAAAAGTAAAATGGAAAATAGAGGGGTTTTGCATTGACACCCATTGTGGGTGTTACATAAGAGGAATTATTTTCAGGTACAAGTGACTTTTTCAAGCTGTTGGTATCCCAGTTCCCCTATTTGTAATACTCATCCACTTTTTATGTGGATCTTTAAGGCCCTATGCTGGAAGTGTAATGTAATTGTATTATATTCCTAACAGAAAGAGCTAATTGATTGGCATGGGGAGTCCTTAGAGGGATGATGTCCCACCTCCCACAAAATGCCATGCCTCAAGTAATTCTCCATCACCACCTGGTCACCTCATCATTCAGATGCTTTTAGCTATTGGCCTGGGAAGTCTGAGAGGCTTTCAGTTTCCAGTGACCAATAAGTAACATGCCCTAAAGTCCATCCGCCTTGTAGTAATAACTGTTTAACAAACAAAACATGCAATGAGGCATATGGAGGCTGTCTTCTCTTTTGTACTGCCGTCGAGTACTGTTTTCTGGCAAGCTATTGTTAAGGATAGTCCCTATTGCTATTTTACCTAATAAGAGACACCTCCCTTTTCTTGGTCAGATAAGAGGATATATCGACTTCCAGTGTTTAGTGAGGAATTCTGCCGAGTCTTCATTGAAGAGCTGGAGAACTTTGAGCAATCTGAGATGCCCAAAGGCCGGCCAAACACTATGAATAACTATGGGGTAAGACTCAACTTTGTAGAGTTAACCTCTCATGTGCTATTACAGCCTTTAGGAGGGTGAGTGACACTCATCAGACCAACCTATTTGCATGTATCAAAGTCCATTCCCCTCCAAGATCTGGGGAAATCCATTACACACACACTTCAGAGTAGCAGCCGTGTTAGTCTGTATCCGCAAAAAGAACAGGAGTACTTGAGGCACCTTAGAGACTAACAAATTTATTAGAGCATAAGCTTTCGTGGACTACAGTCCACTTCTTCAGATGCGTATATGTTCCACTCTATACGCATCCGAAGAAGTGGCCTGTAGTCCACGAAAGCTTATGCTCTAATAAATTTGTTAGTCTCTAAGGTGCCACAAGTATTCCTGTTCTTATTACACACACTGATGTGCAACCCCAAATGCAGAGACACTCATAAATTAAAAGGCACAGGGGTGAGGGAGTTAATTTTACTTACACTTCTAACTTAGTACATGTGTGGGGGGGAGGGGGTTGCCAGAAGGAGATGTGAGGTGGAATCTGCTTTAGTGGAATCTTGTATTTAAAATGTTATATTACATATAAAAATAAAACAATTACTGAAAAAGTTTGATGGTAAAATGTTAGCACCCCGCTTTTAAACAAAAAGTAGCACAATGTATACTAGTTAACTGAGATGGCTGCTTTACTGAGACATATTTCGGGGATCTATTTATCCGAGTGATAGTGAATGGCAATGATTGCTACTTAATTGGGGCAGCATTAATATAAGTGGGGACACACTTGGATAGTGCCAAGGGGTTAACTGGTGTTTAACTAAGTGTTGATATGGTAGATGTAATTCTGCTCTGAGTACAGAAGCTGCCAAATAAAGTTTTAAAAAATAAAGATGAAATACCATGCATAATATTTAATGCAATACTGTATTCTGTTCAAGTCTATTTTTAATAAGTGTCTTCATTTGATGTGGGAGATTAGCCATCTACCCGAGTGTCCCACTTAAGAGACTTCTACTGTATAAATTGGGACATTACCATGCAAAGAATGGGTTAGGTTTATTGTTCAGAATGTAGGTCTTGCTTTATTATAGAGGACATAAGCCAGTGTCTTTATTGTAGTCACCTGTACATTATAACTGTACTCTCTGAAAAGAGAATAAATCTCTCCAATATGAACTATAAACTGCAGTGTCCAAATGGACAAGGAAAGGTTGTAAAAGAAACTAAGGAAATACACAGTTCAGGCAGAGTTTGTGGCTCTGCACACAAACTTCAGTAGTCCTGATCTCTAGCTCCTCAACAATGGAGTTAATTTCCCTCAGCCATCCATGAGGCCTTCTGCTCTTAGTCTTTTCCTCTCCAAGGACTACAAGTCCCAGTTTCTCTTGCCTTTCTGCACAGTTACAGCAAATTTCTGGAGTCTACTGCCACTGCTCTGGGATCCACTGATTCCCTCCTTTAGAAAGTCGCCTCAAAACAGAGTGACTGTACACTGACCACACCATTCCAAGTAGGGCCTCTCAGTCCTTGCTTTGGCTGTAGAAGTACTTCATACAACTGGGACTTGATGCTTCAAGAACATAGCATTTTATGTATGACTTTAGTGCTGGTGAAAAGGGTTGGATTGACAGCCTGCGACTGGAGTTCTCTTTAGCCACACAAGACAGGACTGCTCTATAAAACCAGCAGGAATAGCACAACATATCAGTAAAAATTGGCTTTGTATATGGCACTACCCATGCTGGTTTTGATCCTACTGGCATTCTGCTTGACGTCGCTTTTCATTCTGAACTCATTGTCCCTGTTACAGCCTGGGTCTTTGCTCGCTAGTTCTTCATCCACGGAAGCAGCCAGGTTGGGAGGGAAGATGACTACCAGGAGGCTCAGTGGCACGTCTAATGATATAGCAGAAGCGACCATGTTTCTATTTGCTGATCAGTGTGTTCCATGTACTCTCTCTTTGGCGCAGGTTCTGTTAAATGAGCTTGGATTGTATGAAGCTTTCATTACACCTCTGCGTGAAAAATATCTGCAGCCCATAACATCCCTGCTTTACCCTGACTGTGGGGGAGGCTCCCTGGACAGCCACAAAGCATTTATCGTCAAGTACTCGCTACATGAAGATCTGGATTTGAGCTCTCACTATGACAATGCAGAAGTCACATTAAATGTATCCCTAGGAAAAGAATTTACTGAGGGCAACTTGTATTTTGGAGACCTCAGACAGGTACTGAGAATCTCTCTCTAACTTAGGCCTGATCCTGCTCCCCACAAAATTCCCATTGACTTCAGAGGTGCAGGATCAGGCCATTAACTTTGTTTCAGGAACTTTTTAAGTAACTGAATTAAAGGTGACACCATCAAGTAGCCTTATGCTTAAAATATAGGGTTAACTCTCACAGATCAAACCTGGCCCTTTTCATTGATTGGTTAATTTGATGTTATGAGCCTAACTAGAATAAGCTGTGGAGGAGGATTGGTGCTTGAAGGGAGCTGTACTTTGAAAAAGATCATTTAAAAAGTTGATTGACTAAAATTAATTGTCTGCTTCTGACCGAATCAGGACTATCTTGTTCACCAGTTTTCCATGTAAGAGGAGGTTATAGTGAAATCTTTACTGCTGTGAATTAATCATAAATATTGACGTTAACGGGAGTCGATTCAAATAGACCACACAGATAACTCTTACATCAGAGGAGGGAGTAAAATGCTCTACCTCCTTCACAACTAAAATAATAATCCGGGGGGCTCATTGTGGAGGAGCAGAGAAAATGCTTTAAAGACTCAAGCAGTTTCAGTCTTTCACTTGAGAAACTAAAGCCTTGGTCATTTGCAGTGATTAGAATTTCCCATGTACTTTTAGCAAGAGAGGGTTAATATGTGCTGGCCGAATTGCTCTTGAACGGTTACAGTCTGCCTCTCTATGTGCCTCTATGTAGTTTGAGCTGGGAACTGTTTACTGTCTGTCCTTAACGGTCCAAACAGTTTAACAGTTGTAACGTCTCATCCCAGAAGTGACTGCATTTCAGATGTATGTGACATGATCCCTAGATATCATTGGTTAGTAAAACAGTCTGGGGTGAAAGGCACTAAAAGCAAGTTATAACAACTCTTTAGAAAGTCAGCAGCAAGAGAGAGTTCATGTAATCTTGTGTCTGCTTTATTATCTATTTTCAAGGCCCTAACCCCAGTGCCAAAGTACGTGGAGATTGAACATGTGGTATCCCAAGGCTTGCTACACCAAGGAGGGCAGATTCATGGGGCACTGCCTGTCGCCTCCGGGGAGCGCTGGAACCTCATTGTATGGATGAGATCATCTGCTGTCCGTAATCAGCTTTGTCCCATGTGCAACAAGAAACCTGAATTAGTGGATGCTGAAGGGTTTGGAGATGGGTTCACAAGAAGTCCTGAAGGTGACATGCCCAAGACTGTGGATTTATGCTCTTTAATATAGGAGATGGTAAGGAGTGAATTCTCCAGTCTGAGCTGGCTAAAACTGAGCTCCAAGCCCCAAGATAGCAGAAACAAGCACAGTGTCCCTTTTGTCAGGTCAACAAATAGCTTCTTAGAAGGCAACTCAAAAACTTCTCTTGGGGGAGGGAAAACAGCTTTTTGAGCAGCAGCCCCCATCTGGGGTCTACTGGAGGAGTTGGTGTCTGGGTAGACAATGCCTGCACTGTGGGAATTTTTTATAAGCATATTCTGAAAATGTAAAAAGGCTTAAGGTATTGATCTATACGGTGAACTGCAGAGGTACAATCACACGTATAGAAAACAGGCAGAAAGACTGCTTAGATCTTATACAAAGACAGCTGCTCTGACAGCCATTGTTACTGGTTGATGTGTAAAAAAAAAAAAAAAAAGAATTATAACAATATGCTATCATGTCAGTCAGCGTCCATTCACAATTACCACTACCCTCTTCTGGATGGAATATCAAACTTCACTAGGGTAAGAACCTGCTGCTTCCCAATGGATGGAATGCAAGACCCTCTCAGAATGTGACAGTGTTGTCCCCTAGTGGCTAAAACAAGCAACTTTGTGATCAAGTTGCTTCCAATGGCTGCATCTTACAGGACAAACATAAACCTATTACTCTATAAGTGAGTCACTTATTGCCTTTATAACCCCAGACTCAAAATGCTAAAAATCACTTTTTAAAGATATTGTGGATTCCACATGAACAAGCAGAAATCAGCTGGAGAGCCAAAGATTTGGGGGACTGTTTGCAATTTATGACAACCGGTCTCTCTGGTGTAAGGAGAGAGTATGCAGAAGTAGTCTAAACATTTGTAATCACCTTCCATTAGGTATGAGAATATCCTTCCAAGGTGGGCATACAGAATAAACTATCTCCAAGGCTGTGGCCCACAAAAGCTTATGCTCAAATAAATTTGTTAGTCTCCAAGGTGCCACAAGTACTCCTGTTCTTTTTGCGGATACAGACTAACACGGCTGCTACTCTGAAACCTATCTCCAAGTGAAGAGTGGACATTCTAGTCCCTTACATGACCAATGCAATCTTTTGAATTCTTGAATTTGGCACGAATATCCCACTATGACGAGTGCATTAGAGAGCGTGAGATTAGATAGTCACACACACTGTCTGTCTCAGGGCCTGTTAGTCCATGACATTAATTCAAAGCTTCAAGTCACAGACTCCAAAAATCTAGAAAACTGATATTCAAGAAGCCAAAATATCCTTTTGATTTTGTTGCCTCATGTGACTCCTGAGAAAACTAGATGTCTATTAGCTATCCATACCACTGACTTTACTTGCATAATGACAGGTTTCCGAAGAAGTGGGCTGTAGTCCACGAAAGCTTATGCTCTAATAAATTTGTTAGTCTCTAAGGTGCCACAAGTACTCCTGTTCTTCTTTTTACTGACTTTACTGGGGGCTTCTTTAGGTCATTCATTTTAGCTCTGGTAATTACTTGATATGAACTTTCTCATTTGCATAATTAACAATATGATGAAAGGCAGACTCTGAATATCACCACTGTAGTTTATGAAGAGTGTTAATTTTAAGCATTCCCAGTAGATCCTGGAGTGTTTTGGCCTTGACATCTCATTAGCGTATGCTGCTGATTAGTTTGCATTTGAAAAACTCCTTCAAATTCCATTTGGAAAGTGAAATGGCCATTACCCTTGTACACAAAACCCCAGAATCAGCACCAAAGGATTTTGCTTCTGCTGTTTTCCATAACAACAAAACCAATCACGGAATCTTAATTTCTTCATCAGGAAATGTTTGTTTCATATTTGCATTTAAATTATACCAAGAAAATTAAGTTAATGAAAGAAAAATGTGCCTGTCAATAGGGCTGCTGTCTGAATTCTATTACCGTGAATTCAGATTGTAAATGACTGACAATAAAGAAAAGGCTCTGGGATATACAGGAATAATCTCTCTCCTCTGTAATCTAGTCATTAAATCAGGAGCGTAGGAGTCTCTGGCACTCACTCATTGAGTCATCATGGGTACTGGAACTCCATGCCTCAGTTTCCCCATGTGTAAAATTAGGATAATACTGTTCTTATCTAACATGCATTCAAAGCTAAATTCATTAATACTTCTGAGGCACTTGCATGTTCTCTGGAGGAGGAAAAGAAATCAAATATCTGCTGAGCTTTTAGCTGGTCATGTCTTTGAGGGTGAACAGCAGAAAGCAGACTACAGGAGGACCCTCGAAGAGAAAAAGCAGTAGGCTGTGTATGTCAAGGACAGCCGTAACAATAGAGCAAGGGATCTCTACCTGGGCATCATCAGTAGATGCTTCTCTTACTGACCTTGACCAACAACCCTCCTGAACTTCACTTACATTCCAGAGAACATTCTGAATTGCACAGGGAAAACCAACCCCTTCAAGACAGCGATAGAGGATAAGGAAGATTTTCTTTGGCTTTTGCTCCAACACCTCTTCTTCAGTGAGACTTTTGCCTGCAACAGGCTAACAAGGCAAACTTGCCTAACCCAGGGAATAGGAATGCCTTGGTTATCATATAGAACCCCCTGACATATTAAACTCCGCTCCTCAAAGTTAAGGAGGAAAGGAATGCAGACCAGGGCAAATATATGCATTGTCTATATGACAAATACACCCTAATTCTAACAGATCAGAGCCATCAAGCAAATGGACATCATAAACTGCTATTCACCTACAGAAAGTGGAGGAGGGAAAGTGGCAGTGTCATTAATTTCTGCTTCTGCAGAGTATTCTAACACAAATTGCAGTCATCCATAACCAGTGGAACTTCCAGTGTCTGGAAAAGCCCAGAAGGGTTTTGTGCCCAAAACAAAAACAGTTGAGCTGCCAAAGAAGCTGCACGAGGCTGAGGCTGGAATTATTCACCAGGAAAAAGATGACATTGGAAATAGTTTGGAGTATTAGGAAAAATATAGGATCACACACGGCTGCATGTTGAGAATTTTTTGTATTATTATTGTATCGGTTTCTTACAAGTTCACTGTGTCTCAGGCTGGAATACAGAATTTGGGGGATATAAGGAGGGAAAAAATAACTCACCAAGAACCCTGGGGAGACTGTAAATGTCTCATTATTCAGAGTGTAAACTCTTCAAAGGGTCAGGGTCTGTCTACTACTCTGAACGGTGCCTAGAACAACCGGGCTCCACTCTCAGTCCGTAGGACTACCTTATCTTAGTTCCTCTTGTGCCACTGACACATCAGGCAGTCTAGTTTCGCCATTGATTATGGTCACTCGCTAGTTGTGGTACAGTGGAACCTTAGAGTTATGAATATCAGAGTTATGAACTGACCGGTCACCCACACCTCATTTGGAACTGGACGTATGCAATCAGGCAGCAGCAGAGACCAAAAAAGCACTGTTTTTAAATGTAAACTACTTAAAAAAAAAGAAAGCAGCATTTTTGTTCTGCATTGTAAAGTTTCAAAGCTGTATTGTGTCAACATTCAGTTGTAAACTTTTTAAAGAACAACCATAACGTTTTGATCAGTTACAAACAACCTCCATTCCCACGGTGTTCATAACTCTGAGTTCCTACTGTACTTTTCCCCCGTGATGCCAGAATATTCCATATCCTCTGTCACTGTCTTCTGCCAGTTCTTCCCTGATCTTCCTTGCTTTCTCTTTCCTACCTCAGGTACCCAATTCAATGCTGGCTTAGCATGTTTCTGGTCTTTCATATGGTCTATGTGTCACAACCACCTGAGCCTTCTTTATTTTAGGATAGTTTCTAGCAGGTCCTGCTGTGTCGGCTCCCCTACTTTCGGATTTGTTATTTTGTCTTTCCCTGAAATGTGTAGCCAAAGCTGGGGAAGAGAAGCCCGCGATCTGAGCAGCATGACACAAAGAAGAGCTCTGTGGAGCTGGAAAGCTTCTCTCTCTGACCAACAGAAGTAGGTCCAATAAAAGATATTACCTCACCCACCTGGTCTCATCACCACAAAGCACAGACAGCAAGAGCCCCCAGCCCCGTCTCCTCCCTGCTGCAGCCCCGCTCTCACCAACACCTGGGCTCCCCCATCACCCCGAGAGGGAGACTCTATACCCTGCCATGGGCAGAGGCCCCCTCACCCCACTGAGGGCTGCCTCCAGCCGGGCTCAGGGGGGCACAGCAGCCGACAGGCTGCTGCAATGTCTCCTTCGGGCTGAGCCCTGCTCCCCCGGCCCAGACACAGCTGGGGTAGGAACCATATGGCCGGGGTCTGGTTTCCCCACCGGACCCAGAAAACAGAAGAACACCGGAAGTGGGCGAGGCAACGAAAGAAACCAACTAAGTGACCCGTTCCCGGGGGTCGCTCAGCGACAGACGCCGGGGCTGTGCCGCCCCCTCCAGCGCGCGCGGGGCAGGCCGCTTGTTCGCGACCCCCACCCCCGAGGGTGAGTCCCTTACCTGCGGCGGCCTGTCTCTGTGCGGGAGGGGCCGGGCGGGGGAGGGGGACGAGCCCTGGCAGGAGGAATACGGGGCGAGATTGGGTCCGCAAAGCCTTCATGGGCCGATATCGTTGCGCATGCGCGGTGCTGTCTGGGGACGGACCGTATCTAGCAGTAATGGAGGAGAAGGGGGAGAGTCTTAAAGGGCCAGCACCCACTGTGTCGGAGTCCGGGGGTGGGCAGGGTTTAGGCACCCCATCTGTGAAATGGGCATAACAGCACTTGCTCTGCCTTGTAAAGCACTGAGAACTACTGATGAAAAGCACAGGGGTGTGTAAAAACAGCGAGGAGTCCTTGTGGCACCTTACAGACTAACACATTTATTTGGGCATAAGCTTTCGTGGGCTAATACCCACTTCATCAGATGCACGGAGTGGAAAATACAGTAGGAAGATGTATATACATAGTATGTGAAAAGATGGGAGTTGCCTTACCAATTCTAACAAGACAAGTAAAGTGGGCTATTATCAGCAGGAGGAAAAATCACTTTTGTAGTGGTAATCAGGGTGGCCTATTTCAAATAGTTCAACAAAAAAAACTTAAAAAATAGACTCCCTCGAGAAACTGCAGAACTGGAATTAATTTGCAAACTGGACACAATCAAATTAGGCCTGAATAAAGACTGGGAGTGGATGGGTCACTACAAGAACTAAAAACTAATTTCCCCATGCTAATTTCCCCTTCCTGTTACTCACACCTTCTTGTCAACTGTCCTTTCCCCCACCTCCCCACACTCACCGGCAACGGGAAGCGGAGTGCCGTGGCTGGGAGCTGATGTGCTGATCCTCCAGAGTGCTGCTTTACTGCGGTGTATGTGAACCCATGTTATATCGGGTTGCGTTATATCAGGGTACAGGTGTATAGAAAGGGAGAGAGAAAAAAGCTGATGTGTATATGCAGCTGTTTTAGGCTCCTGAATAGTTTGGACTAATCTACTTCTTCAGCTTAAATCACTTTGAAATAAATCTGATTCCACTGTTTTAGGCTGAGATCTGTGGGGGTGGCTAGCATGTTGAACAAACACTAGGAGAGGACAGGAAACATTTCCACCATTGTAGAGTTGTGTCTGCACATGCACTATTACAACTTGCTATTTTGGGCTAGTGTCTAGGACAGTGCTACTCAAACAGAGGCTTGGGAACCGCAAGTGGCTCTTTAATGTGTCTCCTGCAGCTCTTTGCAGCATATATTAAAACATTGTGTGATTTAATTATTAACCAGTCAGGATGCTTTTACGGTGTTTTATCAACTACAATTGGTTAATAATACTTGGTCAGTCATTTTGCTGTGAGAATTGTGTGTGTGTGAGAGAGAGAGTGTAAATGAAACAAGGAATTCATACTACTGGGGTGCTCTTGGCTAATGTTGATCAGTAAGTTGGCTCCTGAACCACTGAGGTCTGAGTATCACTGGTCTAGGATCTAGTGACTTGTTCTCTAGCATGATGTGTCTAAAAGATTCCACTCTGGGTTTTGAGACTGCGGAGACCTCTCTGCAGCTGGGAAAACATTCTGTCAGTCCTCATTGTAAACTTCATTAGCCTGATTCAGACTCCAAAACAAACACATCCCGCTTATCTAGCAGGCCCCGGAAAAACTTGGCTCATTATTTCCCCCATTTATCTAAGGGCAAAATCAAATGCCTTTTTAGACAGGAAAGGCAGTGTTTAATGTCAGCATTCATTTACATTCACACAGGCAATACATAGAAAAATCCAGTTCAGGGAAATAACCACATACAGTCTAGGCTGAGCCATGAATCTCTGGACTTTATCAGTGGCATTCTTGTAGAATCAGCTACTGCACTTTTGTCCACACTAGCTAATTGTACAGGATTGTGTCTATGCAGTTGTGGATCTGAGATCAGAATAGTGCTTCTAGGGCTATATGGGTCTTCAAGGACCTAGTGAAAGAGATTTTGGTCTTTTTGTAAACATGAGCATTGGCCTATTAAACCCAGGGTTGTGAGTTCAATCCTTGAGAAGGCCACTTAGGGATCTGGGGCAAAATCAGTACTTGGTCCTGCTAATGAAGGCAGGGGGCTGGACTCAATGACCTTTCAAGGTCCCTTCCAGTTCTAGGAGATGGAATATCTCCATTAATTTATTTATTTATTTATTTGGTGTGTGGATCTGATCCCTTGCAGCTTTACTACTATGTGTGCTTAAAGCTTTTGTTTCTTTTTATTGAGGCTTTCATTTGTAAATCAATTTGAATTTCTGATTCACTTGTATGTAGCTTGGATTACCTTGTTTTGAACTTCTGTGTGGTAGAGACACAATTAATATATTAGCCAGGAAATATCCGATATGAGAGCTTTTCCCAGCTACAATTATGCTGATGCCAGGTTTTTTTTTTTTTTTTAAATGAATGTGAGCTTGTATCTAACCATAGATTGGTTTGCCCTTATATTCCACTGCCCGTGTGTTGGGCTGATTGAAAAAGGTGGCAGTTCCGCATGTAATCTGTTTTATAAAAGTAAATTGAAATATTAAAAATTCATTATTTTCTCTTGGCTAGTGGCTGCTGTCAGTATTTTAAATAAACCGGTAATTGATTCTTCTTTGTTCAGTTCTGAATGGAATTTTTAATGCTGCTGACAGCAGTGGCAGTATTCATCATGGAATGACTGGGGCCATGGGGCCATAAAGAGCACGTGACACTCCTGCTAACAGTAATGGGGGCAATACATAGGCATGGATTAGAAAGTAGAACCCCTAGCTCTTAGAGCCTGAGAAGGATGAAAAATGATCAGAGAATATACAGTAATGAAGTGTGTTTATCACTGCCCTCTGCTGAATCGTCACAGCTGTGAAATTGTGTGTCACGGTAGCTACTGCTGACATTTAAAAGAAAGGGGGAAGAGAGTGTGGTGGAAGTCTCATGCCAAATCTAATCAAAGAGAGCTTGGGATGCACAGAAGAGTTGCCTAAAGATTTTGTAGTGCAAAGAAAAACAGCATTTGAAAGATCCTCTCATGGAGTCCCCTCAGCTCTCTGTCCCTCACTCCTTTGTGTTTTATTTTGTGGACTACTGGGAAGGGCTTGGTGAACCCAGCCTGGCCACTGCTATGTAACAGAGTAACTTGTTGTACAGTTGTCAGAGATTTTCACATATAGTTTCAGGAGAAAAGTTGGCTGTAAGTTGAATCTAATGTAATACACTAAACCTGTCTTCAGCAACTATTTAATGGACAAGCATAAACTGGGTGCTTAACAAAGGTGGGCCTCCTCGTTATAGGTGGAGCAGAATTGGAATTGCTGTGTTTAGAGATACTTTGGGACAGTCTCCTTAGATGGAATTAAGTTTCACTGTCCTTTATTAACACCAATAATGAAAGAAAAATGAATTGTTTAAAATAGGAATCAAAGCACAATGGTTCACAGCCAATCCAGGAAACGCTCCCGAAGCAGGAGTGAAAGCGATGCTCAAAGCAGACAGGACAAAAAAGACGAAAAGAAAAGAAGAAAAAGCAGTAAAGACTCAAAGAGAAGCAGTCTGTCTCCTCCAAGGAAGAAGGCATCCAGGTCTCACAGACGCAGGTCGAGCTCAGCATCTACTAAAGACGGTAAGGGCAGGTGAGGGTGATAGATACTGCTGAAGGCTGACTTCTCACATGGTTCTGGGAGCCACCAGGGGGCATATGCACAGTGAGTGCCATTGTGGGAATACACAATGCTTGCTTTTAGCAATTAACTTTAGACAATCATCTCACCACACACTTCATACCCATTACTCTTGTGTTCCGACATCTCTAGAGCCTTAAAAATTTCCCGCATGCAGAGCTTTTAGCATTGTGCCCGTCACAGATCCATTCAGGCACCCCTCGCTGACCATCCCTGTGAGGGAAATCCAAGCCTCTGGGTTGCATAGTCCCTGGGTAGCATGAGTCTCAAGGGCCTGAATGGAGTCCAACTCCTGCCCCAGTCTTGGGATATAGGCATACAGGAGGGGTGCTGACTGGATCAGGCACAGTGCCCAGTTATCACAGTGGGAGGGGGCTAATATAGAAGTATTAGCCCAGTGGGATTTTGCTGTGGCGTTAATGTTTTGATTTGTTTAGTCTTCTGAGCAACCTAACAAAGAACAAAGCCAGAACAACGAACTGTTGTAGCTTAAAATGCAGAATGTGACAGACTCTTTGGCTGCCATGGAGCAAATGTTCTCTCCAAACCACCCCCTTCTTAATGTATTGCAGAGAAAAAGAAGGCCAAAGACAAGAAGAAGAGAAAGGCAAGTACTTCCTCCTCTGACACGACAAGTTTGTCTTCTGGGACTTCCTCCTCCTCCTCCAACTCCTCTTCAGATGATTCAAGTGACAGTGAATCCAAATTGAAAAAGAGGAGACACAGCAAGAAGAAACGAACAACACAGAAAGACAAAAAGAGAAAGAAGAAAAAAATAAAAAAGAAACTGAAAAAGAAATCGAAGGCCCGGCCTAAAGAGGAGAGAGCCACAGTGGAAGGCGTGCCGGGCCCGTCACTGGAGCAGTGGCAGAAAGAATCTTTGGTGGAACCTGGCCCAGGTAACGTTTTTGTTTCCAGGTTTAAAAAACTCACACTTGCCCACTTAAAGAGCAGAGAAGTGATGCGCCATTTGAGAAAATCCATGTGACTCTCCCACTCATTAATGAAGCAGATTCTTTTAATGTCTCATCCAAGGATCATTAGAAACTGCATGATAAGGAACACTGATTGCTGAACTCTGGATGCCTTTTCCCTCCTAATTTCAGTGGCCCAATTTGAGCAACCATGAGTATACACAAGGACCCAAATGGATGGTTTTGTTTGTAAGCTTGTTAAAATTGCCTGTGATCTGGGAACAAGAGTTGAAAATGAAAGGGCGTACCCACAGGCAATGAATTCATGAAGCACTTGGTAGTGGCATTCAGGATGTGAAGTTGATAGTTCTCTGCATGTTCCTTTGCTCACATATGTAAAGCCAGGAGAAAGATAAGGAATGAACACAAATTTAGCGCTATCTGTTGAGACTTGGTCCTCTATACAGTATCCACCACTGATTTAAGGTGCCCCCAGATCTTCCAGTGTATCTCATGGGTGAGCTGAGAGTGCAAGAAATACAAACCCAGGGGCCAAATTTTCAAAAAGCGCCCAAGTCTCATTGAAAGTCAGTGGGACTTCAAATACCTCAGTCACTTGGGTGTGTTGGAAAATTTTACCTCAGGCCTCAAATTTGAAATCGAAGGTCTATCTGCTCCTTGAGTTTGTGACAGTAAAAAAGCAGACGAGGCTTTGATCCCTCAGTTAGAGTCATACACAAATCCCCGTTTCAGTTCCTCTCAGAATCTATGATTTACTTGGAAAGATCTTGTTCATGTCAAACTATTATTTATCCATTCTTTGTGTGTTATCTAGTCCTGGTGGGAACTCTCCTACGTCTGTGATCAAAGCAGTAGGGGTTGTAGTATGTGGTGTATGCTAGTGCTGAAAGAGCACTGGTTTTAACAATAGGTAGTAATTCAGTTTTAATGTGTGTAATTATATACATAAGGCAGGCAGGCCAGATAGTCTCAGTCCCAGAACAGACCAGGTGGCAGATGGATCGAGACAGAGGAATTGTAATGGAGCCATTGGGGGGTGGGGGGCGGTGCTAACTGATGAAGGTTTGCTGATAAGGGAGGAATCCAAAACCACCTGCTTTGGATGAATGCATTTTGCCCTGCCTTCCCCAGGGATTTCTCCTCTTCTGTCTTAAAGATATTTACAAAGTATCTAAATCCTTCTTACTGTTAAAAGGAAAGAGAGGATGCGGGGGATAAATAAGCAGGGTAGAA
The DNA here is from genome assembly GCF_013100865.1 of Trachemys scripta elegans. Taxonomy (NCBI): domain Eukaryota; kingdom Metazoa; phylum Chordata; order Testudines; family Emydidae; genus Trachemys; species Trachemys scripta. Next base: position 7,771,924 of record NC_048312.1, read on the forward strand.
TAGCATTGGAAAGGAAAATGTTCCAAGCAGAAGTGCTAGTAAGAGGGTTTTCAAAGACAGGTGTAGGGTTGAACGTCTGTAGCATAGCAAAGGAGGGGGACCCAGGACACCTGGATTCTAGTCCCATCTCTGCATTTGGACCAGTGGTGAGATTTTTAGAAGTGCTCAGCATTGGCGTAACTTTGTTCCCATTGAAATCAATGGGAATTTTATCACTGACTTAAACAGGAGGTGTGTCCGGCTAATGCTGAGTGCTTTTGAAAATCTCACCCATTGTGGCTCTGGACAAATCACTTAGCTCTTCTGCAGGCCTCAGTTTACTCGTTAGAAACAGAGCTAGCAGTACCCTCCTCAGAAGAGCAGCGGGAGGCTTAAATAGTTCAAGCTTTTTGGGGGAGGTGGCTCTTTGGAACAAGTGTTTTCAGCGGTGCACTGCACAGAGTGGTGCTCCATAATAATTGTAAGCCCCTCTGCTTCACGATCCTCTGACAGAAGACAGACCTATGTGCACACGTTCTTATTCAAGGAGCTCATTGAGGTTTGCATTCTAGTTTTGACAGATGAACAAAAGTCCCGCATCCAGGCTATGAAACCAATGACAAAAGAAGAATGGGACGCAAGGCAAAGTGTCATCAGAAAAGTCGTGGACCCCGAAACGGGAAGAACAAGGTACAGTCCCAGGGGTTAAAGAGGGTCCTGAAACAATAGCTGAGAAACAGTGCTGTTTGGGAGCGTCTGGGGAGGCATGATTTCCATAGTTACAAGAATTCTAGGGCCCAGATCCTCAGCTAATGCACATAAGCATAGTTCTGTTAAAGTCTACAGAACTAGTTGTCTTATACCAGCTGAGGTGTAAGTGTAGTAGATAATGTTGAGCTAAATAATCATAGTTCGTTCAGCATATCCACTAAGGGGTATATTTTAGGATGAATCACTTGTACTGCTGCAGGGCCCAAAAGGTGCTAGGTGCTGTATACTCACCTAGGAAGACACGGTCCTTGCCCCAAAGAACTTACAATCCGCAAAGCTTCTGAACAGTGGACAGGAATTCACATCTTGTATTGAAACCAGTGAAACAATTTGGTTTCCTAGCAGTGTAGGAGGCTGGCTGAAGGGTGGAGAGAGATGGGGCAGCAGAATCTTTTTAGGCTTTTCCAAAGAGAGGCAGAAGCATATGCCGGTTTAGCACCAGCTCCTTGCTGTTTGTAAAAGCAGGGTTCTCTCTAAATCCCTTTTTACCTCCCCTCCAGGGGCGGTCACTCTCAGCAGCAACCTCTTGAGCCTTCATTGTTACCTTGCTGTTACTAGCCAGGCTCTTAGTGTGAAAGCTGAACACTGGGACCCATCAGGCCAGCTTGAGATTAAAGCTCTCAGGCCCAGACAATAAAGGTTTACATCACGCTGGTCTCTGCTTGACTAGCGGAGCTGCTCAGTACCAGGATTGAAGGCGGGACGGAGAAAAAGGCTTGCTGTGTTTAGAGAGACAGGCTGAGACTATTCTTGTTAGAAGATGCCAAGTAAGGGTCTGATCCTGCCAGGTGCTAAGCACCTCCTGTGTAGTGCTGACTGCTCTCTGTTCCTGAAATCAGTGGGATTACAGAGCATGGACAGCCGCCCAGAGCGGAGTCCTTGATGGCCTGTGCTCAGTATGCAACCAAGAGGAGCAGCTATTGCAAGATCCGGCTGAAGTTTTCTCACTCAGGGCGGAGGGTTTTTTCCTCCTTCCCCGGAGGGAGAGATCAGTTTCCCCAAAGTAAATGCAATTCTGAGCTGTGGGGTGGGGATAGAACCTGAACCAGCGGATCTGGCTGACAGTTCTGAGCTTTGCTGTTTTCTGACCTGTCAGACGTTGCTCTTTCGGTGGCAGCTGCTGTTTTGGATGTTTGCCTGTCAAGTCTGAAGCGTCCAGTCCCTAGTACAGACAGATCCTCTGGCCAGAGGGGTTTATTTGCACAATTGGGGGCAATTGCCCCTCTTTTCTAGGGGCCCGCAGGAGTAGAAATGACCCTGTTTTCACTAAACTGTATCTTTACAGTGAATAGAAAATATCACGCTGAAGGAAATTGTGTGTGGCAAGGCAGTTCTGAAAATAGAAGGCAGCCAGCAATGCTCAGGAAAGATGTTTGCATGAATGTCAGTTACCCGTAAGGCACATAACGAAGACAATTAAATTTCTCTTCTGCATTCAGAGGCTGAGCACTGCCTTTGATTCTGCTACTGGATTTGCTGGCTTGAGACCATTCCCCTTCCCTCGCCCCACTGGGTCCTTTCCAGTTCTGTTACCAAAGGTCAAATGCTTGTCTGATTACTAGATAATCCAGCAACTTTTATGTGCAACTGGGGACTGGACTTAAACCTCTGCATTGCCCCTCCTCAGTCATAAAGGAAGCTGTCTGCACGTTACATTTGAGTGGGAACAACCAACCCAGTTTCCCATTGCCGAGAAAAACTACACGCCGAGTTATAGGATAACGGGAGATCCTTTTTCCTTAGCATGTCTTCCCTGCAGCACACTAGCCTGCTAGGCTTGATTTGCAACATGCCTGATGTCTAGGGAATGCTCAGTGTGGGGCTGGGGATTGCCTAAAGCACGGCAGAGCCTACCTCATGGGAATGCTGGGAGAGGAAGCTTGTTCCCAATACGTTCAGTACACGGCATCTTTCGAAGAAGTGTATTGAAGCAAGACCTTGTTGGTTTTAATCCTGCAGGCAGCATAATGGAAAAGGCTGCAAAGGCCATTTAACTGAGGGTTGGCTAAAGCCCGACTCCTGGTGTTCTATAGTGGAGCTGCCCTCATCTTTAAAACAGAGACAACAGCGTTACGCCCGTCAGTGGAGTTGACCCAGGTTTACACCAGATTGTCAGAGCAGCACCTGGCCCAAGCCCCAGCATGTGATGAGCCTTTTTGCCACTGCAAAGCTGCCACCCTCCCAGAGATTGTGTGGGACACCGGGCTGCAGCCAGCCTGTGTTGGCAGAGGCCCTTGACTCTGTTCTAGAGCACATGCTCACACAGAAGGTGCTGCTGGTGTTACCCCTCAACAAGTCCAGCTTGTTGGACATCTTCCGAAGCAAAATACCGTCTCCCTCAGCATGAGGGAGGTGATCTAGTCACTCCTCCAGTGGGGACAGAACCCTCATTGAATGTTGCCTTCTGCTGCTGGGGAAACAAAGCAATGTGTTGCTTACAGCTGGTAACTGGATAGCTGATAGACTTTACTGGTTGTGTTGATGTGCTTCTGTTACAGGCTTATTAAGGGAGATGGAGAAGTACTAGAAGAAATTGTCACCAAAGAAAGACACAAAGAGATTAACAAGGTAGACGGCCTTTGTACTGAAGACGCATTCTGGAGCCAGCAAGGCCCTAAGCTGGGTTGTAAAGCAGAAAACATGGGCTAGTGGCTAGAACACAGGCCTGGGGGGGCAGGAGAGCTGAATTCTGCTGACTCGCTGTGTGGCCTTGGGGAAATTGCAGCCCCTCTCTTGGCTTTTCCTATCTGTAAAACTGGGATAATAAATCCTACCTAGCCAGGGTGGAAGTGGGTTTGATCACTCACATTGGCAGAGGCCTTTCAGCCTCTCGCAGGTAGATGGTATGGAAGTACCAAGCATGATTCTTTGGGAAGACTGGCCTATAAGTGCCTGTTTGTCTGTTCCTTCACAGCAAGCCACCCGAGGAGACGGCCTGGCCTTCCAGATGAGGACAGGGATGCTTCAGTAACAGTCCAGATGTCAAGTACATCAGGAAAGGTGGTTTTCTTGTTCTGCTCGCTGAGACACTAATCTGCCAAAGCAGAAGCTCCCCATTCTCCCTGCACTGATGAGATCTGAGTGTGACACAGCAGGATCTTTACCCTTTGGACATGTCCTGTTCTGCTGGGTCCATCTAGTGCCTGGAGGAGGGAGTGACTTTGATGGCCATGGCTTCTCTCCTGCCAGTCCATGCAAAGTCCTTAAGACCTGACCAACATTGCTCTCAACTTGGTCACTTTCTGAGGCTCAACGCACTGCTGCTCAGTGAGAATCCCACCAGGGAGCTCATGGGTGCCATCAGCACAACAATGCTGAGTCCCCGGAGGAGACAAACTGACCCAGTTAACAACATGTTATCGTTAATACACTTCCTTTATGGTGATTCAGATTCCAAGCTCTAAGGCAAATGCCCAGGTACAGGCAGCCATAACCCTGCTGATACCGGGGTGACTGCCACAGTGATCCCCTGAAATGAGGCTGCTTTGAATCATTTTTCACAAGTGGTTGCTATGTGCCTGCTCTTTGAATTAATATTTGCCCTGTTTGGTTGGATTGCCCAGTTACACAGAGGTCCCGTTACTAGCCCTCAGCTGTACAGAGACACATTCATACATTGCCCCAGCTTTGTGCAGGCTGCAACATTAGGTCCACATCCTGCAAGGTGCCTTCTCTCACTGAGCCAATGAGAGGTGAAGGCACTTGGCATGGTACAGGTTCAAGCTAATTAGCACTGGCTCCCTTGATGGCAGGCTGCACTGGGAGCTCAGCTGCTGTACCTGCCAGTGGGTGAAGTGTAATGGGCAGGGGTCTGCTCAGCCTTGCTCATGTCCCTGCACCAAAGCGATGCCCCTTCCTTGCTCTTTGTCTCTTGCCACCCTACGAAGGTGCAAGGGGCAGTTTTGGTTTGTTTGTGAAATTGGCCTTTCAGAAGCAGAGGAGCCCAGGAAAACTCAGTCTTCTGATTCCCCCGCCCCGTCCTTAACTTGGTGAATCTGAAAATTTGTACAAAATAAACTGGTTAAATCAATCCAGCAGCCCAAGTTATTCTTTTATGTGCCAGTGTGAATGGACGACAATTATACAAACCAATCTGTCGCAAGGGGACAGGCAAGATCTTTGTGTGTGTGTGTTTGGGCTAATACCCGAAGCTTTACAATGAATGCTTGCCCCATCCTCGACACCCAGTGGCTTGCTAAGGAAAGCAGAATAGGTCAGAGTTTTGACCTTATGCTACCGCCGCTGAGCAGCTACAGCTAGTGAAATGCAAGACCTAGAAAGCCCAAAGTGCCGTCAGTACCACACTGCCTCCCCCTAGAGACGCCTGTTTTACCTGCTTCCCTTGGTGACTTCTTAGTTTCCTTGGTCCCTTTACTCCACTCTATTGAACGGATCCCACCGCAGACTTCTTCAGTCACTTGGGTCTGATGCCTGTTGGTGGAAAGTCTTGTTCTGAACTGTAAAATCACTGCCTGTTCAAAAAAATTGTCCTTCTGTATGGTTTGAACTAGTTTTCATGTGCCACTTTTCTAGCCTCATAGAAGGACTGGAGGTGTTTGACTGTGGGAGGCTGATCACGTATATAAGGATTCACCTAGTCTGCTGGCAGGTCTATCAATGCATCTTCCATTCCCCTTTAATGCAGGCCTCCTCCTCGAGTAGCTGGGTGTTAGGCACATGGGTCAGATGGAGCCAACACACTTCCCTTTTATAAAGGCGCTAGTTATGGCACAAACCTCCCTGGGACCATACGTTTAACAAGGAGGACACTGACAGCAGCCAGGATGAGAGGGGGACAAGCCCTGGACAAACAGGTAGGTGTCGAAGTGGGGCTGAGCCAGGTGACTGAACAGCAGAGGGTGCAGCTCTCTTGAGTCTCCCCCTTTGGAAGGGTAAGGCAGCAGTGCTGACAGCAGGCGATGTGCGGGAACGAGAGACGGCCCCTAAGCTAGCCAGACTTAGGCTTTACGGATAGTGCATTTCCCCAGCTGCATTTACTGGCAGCCAGTTCAAAGTGAAGCACCCACATGCTGGTGGGTGTCTCCCTGTTCTCCACTCTCACGCTCTGCTGTCGTTGATTCACTTACTGTGTCCCATCATTTCACTCACACACTAGCTGTAGAACATCTTCTGCAATTCAGACCACAGAGTGCTTGTAATTGTCTCTCTCTTTTCCATTTGGTTTCCATTTGCCTCGTGTCAGTGTGTGTAGCCCCTGAATTTTTCTGCTCAGCAATTTACGTCTTTGCCATCTTTTTCTTTGGCATCTAATCCCATTGGACACTTTCATTAAACCGGATCATTTTCAGTTCCCAATTCCTAGCTTTTGTGATGCATTAACTGTCAGTTTGTAAGTCACCAAAAGAAGCAGACACAGAAAGTAGCCTTCCCGTTTCTTTAATCTGTGTAATGTACAAAGATACTGTACACAAAGCACACCCAGGCATTAGAACAATGCACTAACAGCAAGGAGGAAAAGGAAGTTGTACAGTAGTTATGGTTTGTTACATACAAGCAAATAGATCTTAACAGTATTTTACACACACAACATAATACACAAAATGAAAACCAGGAAGCGGCAGACTTGGGTCTAACTCTCATTCCCTGGTGGGGTGCAGGTGTGTCTGTCAAATTAAGTGATGATGTAGTTCCCCCCCCCCATCTGTATCCCTAAAAGATTTTTTTTATAAATAAAATAGAACATTATTGAATATAAAATTGACAGTCAAGGATATCAATATCCAGGGTTTTCATACAAGGAGAGGGAGAAAAATGTAAGGCTTCTAGAACTAATAGGAAAATGCAGCAAAGGTGAAGATACCTGAAGAGCAGGGGCTACTACAAGAAGTGCAGGTTGCTTGTGGGAAGAGCGGTTTGTTAGTAACCCTTTGGTTAGCTATTGGTTTTCATTTAACGTATCTTCTAACACTAGACACATTTTTTTTGGTATTAAAATTTGCCTTTTTAATAATTTATCAAAAGAAGAAAATAAGGAATTAAAGTGACAGTTTGGATTAAAAAAAAAAAAAAAAAAGACTGGAAAGGGACAGTGTCAGGTTTCTGTCCCAACATTCAGATTACAGAAAAGCTGCTTTTTAGAAAAATCCACATATTTCAGATCCACAGAAATGTTTCCACGAATGTTTAATTCCAGTGGAAACAGGTGTTGGTTTTTAAAACCCAATAAATAAATCCCTCTGTCCGGTCCTCGCAATATAAACATTGCGGCTTTGTGCTGAGTGCATGAGAACCAGGAAGTGATAGTTACCAGAACCAACTAGTCTGTTTTCCTTGGCCAAGCTGATGAATGCAAAAAGGAACTAACCAGCATAACGGTGAAAAGTATAACAAACTTTTAATATTCCTTCTGTTTTAAACAACTCAGAACTGTTACTTGTAACAAAGGTAAATGAGGTCTTTAACCTGACAGTGCCCCTTTAATAAGAATGGAAAATACATTCAGCTTTCCCTAACTGTATCCCAGTGCAGCCTCTTTTGTGCATTTGGAAAGAGATTTTGTTTCAAATGCACCACTCCCTAGAACATTTCAGAGCAGTTTATAAACACAAAGTTAAACTATTGCTATTGTTCTTAGAATGACAGTGTAATATACTGATCTTCGCTTCAGACAGACAAGAAGAAGACAGGGATGTATGAGACGATAGATTCATGGGGAACTATAGTGTACCTGTATGGGTGAAAAAAAACTATCCACATATTTCATGTTAATACATGGCCACATATCGGCTATTATTGCAGTGATGAACAAAGATTCTGCACTATCATTGTTTTCTCTGTATGGATTCTTACAATGGAAACAGATGGGGGAGAAGTTGGAAAATCCAAGAAGCTTAACAAAGGGTCAGAACACAGGTGCTATGATTGTCAGTCTCACTGATCATTATTGGTTTAAAATATGGAGTGATGGAGAGGTGATTATAATATTGCACTTCTGCGGTCATTGACAATTACATTAAACTTGGTCCATAAAATAATTGCTTTGTACATAATGCCTGAAACAAAAAAGCTACATTTTAATATTAATAATCTCTGAAGGTTCTGTTCCCTCCAGACACTTTTTCTCTACATAAAATAAATAACTTTCACTTTGTATATACCCACTTTTGTTTTTTTAACATTTACATTATCCTCAGTTTTACACTATCTACACACAAGAAAATGTTAACGTCTCATCTGCATTTTGAAAAAAATGTACATATCATGCCTTGGTTTGTGGACTCTTCTTTCAGAGTAAGATTGAACTTTGTAAAGGCCATATCCAAATTTGCAAATACGCTTTGTGATCATGGTTTGGTTACTTTACAGAATGGACTGCGGCTTGCTTCTAAGTCAGATGGCAACAGTTTGGTACAATATTCAACTAGCAAAAAGCTATGACACAATTCACATTTTTACCCAGTAGCTTTGGATATACATTCAAGGTAACTAGGCTGAGTCAGCAGAAAGGGAAGTAATTTTTTCAGTAGTAAAAATCTGTAGGTATGTTCTGTAATATGATAATTATCAAAGATGAATGGCGTAATAGTTTGCAATGAGGCTAAGAGTAAGTGAGATGCACTGTGTTAGTGGGTGGATCTGTTAAAGCTCCATCAACCTGGACATTCTCAGTAGTTAAACATTGTCCTCTTTAGATCACTGTAGGGATAGAGCACACATTCTAAATTAGTTTTGAAACTTGAGGTTTAAGCAGTAGTCATGAAATAAGATTTTTGATGCCTGGATGAGTTATGTCTGCCTACTGCAGCTCTGAGCCGGTTAGCAGAGCAGTGTTCACAGTGCTGTGTGTCTCGGTGCAGAAGTGCTGCACTTAGTACTGAAACAGTTAATAAAATGAAGCAGACAGTCTAAAAAATCTGTTATAAATAAGATCCTTGTAAGTAGAAAGTGATATAAACATAGTATATTGTGGTGGAGGAGAGCAGGATAATACTTAGCCAATGAATGTGCTATGAATATAAAATCCTCATGTGAAATAGGCAGGTGGGAGCCCCAAATATCCCAGTGTGGGTATTTCCCATACCCCAGTTGGTGTGTGCAAGAAGGAAGCTGCACCCTTCACCGAGGCTGGAAATTCAGAAATCCTGGCTAGTTTGACCTGGGAGGGGGCAGAGCTTTCAGGCAACCCCTCTGTTCTAGGCACTGTTCTCTGCTCCTCCTTAAATTATGTCCTTCACCTTTGAATACCTTGTGACTGACAATTTCCTCTTCTGCAGTGGTCGGTAGGGGGTGCTAGCAAGCAGCCCAGCACATTGTCCTGCAGACTGGAAATGTCACCTCTGCAGTGCTCCCAGACCCTGGCATGCTCAGTGCAAGAGAGAGATTCAAGTCATGGCAGCGCACCAAACCATCAGCTCACACACATCCACTGAGAGGCTAGGAAAATTAAGATATGGCCTTTTCTTAAGCTTGTGCAACTTAGTTGGCACACTTCCTTACAATCTCCTTATTGTTGGAAAAACTTCTGCACAAATTTATATATATATATAATATACATGTCTATATATACACACACCCTGGCTTAGTAATATTTAATTGTCATGCACTACAAACAATTAGGTGTAGCTACATGAGATGGTAACAGGTCTCCATTCTAAAAATTATCAGTGCAAAAACAATGAGGTTTTACAGTTGAATAACTACAGTTAAAAGAAACAAGTCTAATTCCCGTGAAAGCTGTTACTGATATCGGAGAGGACCTGGGAAGAAGAAATGTCTCTGAGTTGGGGATAGTGGTGAAATATTTGGACTCTGCATTTTGACAGGAAATGCAGTGTAATCTAGTTGTTGAGTACTTTCAGACACTTGCAAATATATGGTGGTTAGTTTCTGAACTAATATACAGCAGTAATACTTGGAGAACTATACAGTAAAGTAAGTGGCTGATGTTTTTAACAGCTAAAACAAAACTCCTTGTTTTTTTTAATAGCTTAATGCATTAAATTCCATCACCTTTCAAAATGTTTAAAACAAAACCAAAAAACTAATGACCCCACTTTCTAGAGCATCAATCTGCTGACATACGGCTCCTACCAACAGCAGTTGACACTTCGTTAATGCCTTGCTGATATACATCCTCCTGGGTACAAAGTGGATAAATTCTAAGCTCTCTGTACATGTAAAACACTTGATTGCTTCACCCAGTGCAGAAGAAGCCTCTCGTTTCAGCCTCTCTGCACCTTGGAAATGACATACTTAGTTTAAAAACACACAAAAAAGTACTGGTATCCAGCAGTCTCTTTCTATCTGGCTAATGGAACAACCCAAGTAAAAAGTCTAACCAGACTTCTCCTTCCACCCCATGGCACTGAGGATCACACTCAGTCACGTGTATCTGATTGATGGCTAAGAAGGTGAGGGAGGCACATATTTACAGTCGCTAAACCTGGATAAGAAAAGGAGGCAGAAGAGAGCATAGTCTTGATCTGGAAACTGTTTGTTTTCCCCCTTGGTTCCCTAATTTCAAATGGTTTTTCGGGCTAGTGCTCTGCAAACCCAACACGCCATTTTAAGGCCTGCACATTCCATGTGGAAAATACACCAGCCTTTCCTCCTAGCATACCATGTTGTTGTTAGAGAGTAGCACCATATTTACCCTTCCATCTCACACTGCTGGCCTTGTCCTTTATTCCTTCTGTTTCTCCTCCGGTGGCTGTGGCCGACTGTCACTGGCTCCTGGCTGGCTCTACTTCTGACCTAAAGTGCCAGATTCCAGTTTTGAGGCTGCGCTCCGGCCCCAGCACCCAGTGGCAATGCTCATGCTTCTTTGGCTACGCTCCCGCTCTCTCTCCCTATCGCTGTCCGACTGGCTCTGCGTTCGTTCAGGTCTGTGACTGGCATTCCCGCTCGTCCCCGGGGGCTGTGAGGAGATGGTACGTAGCAAATGGTTCCTCTTGCGCAGGAAATCTGGCTGGCTGGGGAGACCAAAGCTGCCTTTTCTCAATGCCATCCGGGTCGTGTTTTTGGCAGGCCGGGAGCGATGGTTATACTCCAGCTGGGCAAGGTGGGCTGCGTACCCCTCAGTAATGAACTGTGAAACAATAGGTCAGGGGGGTTTATAGGACACAGTCAACTTGAAATCAACAACTTTCAAAAAAAAAAAAAAAAAAATGGAGTCACAGTTGGTTCAGATCCCACATCTGCCTTCAAGTCCCTCTGCCAATTGCGGTTTGACAATCACTTTCTTAAATGTTTCTTTCCCCTGTTGCTTTGTGGAAATCCCACAAAAACAGCAGAGGGAACTGACTGAGGAGGCAACCGACAGGGACATACGGTGCTGTCACATGCACAAAGGAAACTAGCTCTACAGAGAACTGCCCCCTTCTGATCTTCTGCTTTACTCAGCCAACATAACAGCAGGGACAAGTTCAGACAAAAGGGGGATTTTTAAGTGGACACGACTTCATTAAAAAAAAAAAAATCTAATTATATAACACTACAAGACACAATGCAGTGGAATAACAACTGGTATTTTCACTCCATTATTTTCATAGTGGTGATGCATAAAGCAAGGAACCCTCACACCTCTCAGAGAGATGCGGAGGGATCCTGGTGTGTGGGAACTTTCTCTTTACAAAACAGTCTGATCTTGCTTCTGGTGAAGTTAGCGGGTACGTCCAGATTACCCGCCAAATCGGCGGGTAGTAATCCATCTATCGGGTGTCTAAACTCCCACTGACTCCAGTAGGGGCTTTAGTGTTCTACAGACAAAATAACCGGGATTCCTACCTGACACTGGTGCTGTAATTTCTTGGTTGGTCGGCCAACGATATAGATGTGCGTGGGTGGCAAACTAATGGCGCTGTAGACCGAAATATCCTTAGTGGATCCGTATGCGGCGTGGATCCTCATGTGGAGCTGTGGGAAGAAGGAACAAGTTTATGCTAGGACACCGCTCAGACACAGCCATTGTAGGAATATCCAGTCAAGAGGGCACTGCAAGTCCCACCTGGACAGTGCTCTGCAGAATTATGTACTAATTAACCAACAGCAATGCTGAGAATTTGTACTATAGGCTGATTACTGTTCTATCTGTACTGCAGAATACAAGGGCAGAAGGAAGTTAGGAACTACACTCGCAATGTAGCTATGTTTACCTAATGTCCTTTCTTTGTGTGGCAGGCTCCACAGCTCTGTTCCAAGGATTTTTATACACACTGTAGCCAGGGAGGGAGCATTTTTCAATTATATTCAGTAACTATTTACATGCATCTGACGAAGTGGGGATTCACCCACGAAAGCTTATGCTCCAATACATCTGTTAATCTATAAGGTGCCACAGGACCCTCTGTTGCTATTTACATGAAGAATTCCCTTCCACTGAGAGACCGCCGCACGCAACACTGGCTTGGAGGCTGGGTTAGCCAAACTGCATCTCTAATTTTGTTGGATTTTGAGGTGGTTTAGACAGACAACTATGCATATCACCTTGCATGATGCACTGGATTTTTCTACCCATAAGTAGTTACTGCTCTGTTCCCACAGAGCAGAAGATTTCATTTACCATTTAGCCAGACATTTGAGAAGATCGTTTTGCAGCTGTGGAGGTGGAATAAACCTGGTGGGGCTCTGCAGGAGGAGGTGCTTATCCTGCATGGACCCATCTGGTTCTTCCTGCAGAGCTCAAGCTGGCCAAAGACCCACTGTAGCAAATCTGTGACCCTTAGTGCTCTCTGGAAAGGTCGATTTCCAACAAGGGATAATAATATAGCATCTTCTGTAACAAGGGGGTTCCAAAGACAGCTCACTCTTGACATTTTCGACTTAGATTTCAAGTTACAGGCTGATTCCAACAGTCATTGCGTTCAGTATTTAATGATGGGCTTTCATTTTGTCAAGGTGGTGGGAGAATAAGGCACAGTGGCCCTAGAATAATGGACATTATATAATAATAATAATATATGGAGATATCCTGTCTCCTAGAACTAGAAGGGACCCTGAAAGGTCATCAAGTCCAGCCCCCTGCCTTCACTAGCAGGGCCAAGTACTGATTTTGCCCCAGTTCCCTAAGTGGCCCCCCTCAAGGATTGAACTCACAACCCTGGGTGTAGCAGGCCAATGCTCAAACCACTGAGCTCACTATGGTTGACAATGGCATATGTGATCCAGTGGGCTAGATAACTTTGGGATCACCAAGGTGGCCCCATTAAGTAGCCCTGATTTATCACTGAAATAAAGGGGAAATTCGAACAGCCTAGGTCTAAGACATGATAAAAGCCCATCAGTTACCAGGCTGAAATATGACATTATGGAAATCTGTCCAAAGATGGCACTTCGCAGTCACATTGCTATCAGAGCTTGAAAAGCCCTGACAGTGACATCTGCTCCAATCCCAGAGGCCAGTGTAGAATCAATCCCCTCAACATATTTTCTAGTATTCAGCCCAGTCCAGTTTTAAATGTCACAAGCTAAAAAGCTTCCACCACTTCCCCCTGGACGCTGTTCCTACAACAAGTAGATCTCATGGCCAGGAAGTTTTTCTGGTATTCAGCATAAATGTTTACATTCTTAATTCTTGGAAGCCACTCCTCCTAGTTACATCCCTAAATAATTCCTTTCCCTCTTTGCAATTTACACCCTCCTCATGCAGGAGACATTTAGCATGTCCCATTCTGAGTCATCCTATACCCAAACTGCAGATACAGTATATGCTCTTGTGATCTTTCCTCCAGCTCGCTGATCAATCTTGTTGCTCTTTTCTGCTCTCTCTCCACCCAGGTAATGTATGCAGTATGACCTTGGGGGATCCCCACAGGCAAAGAGTACACTGGGCTAGTCTTTAAAAACAGAATCTGTGCAGTAGGTTTTATTTTGTACTTCATTCTCCACTCTCTCTAACAACCTTTAGGATTGACTGGGTTTAACTGCATGCAGTAAAGTTGGTGCCTTTCTATTGCTTTCACATTTATTACACTGTCTGGTCTCCTTGGCACCAACAGCCTCTATAAAAGCTGCTGGTTAATTTCCATGCTGAGTGAGAGCCAGATCTTGTGAGGGGAACATTTGAATGGGGTTGTGGATCCTCTGGGCCTTGCAGAATAGGGAGTACAAACCAAGAAGTTAACTCCTATTTACTTCCTTGGTTGTGCACCTGCTACAAAGAGTATGCACAGCCTTTGCTGGAGAGAGGCAAAGTGATCTCCTGGTTAGAGCAGAAAACTAGGACTCCTGGGTTCTAAGCCTGGCTTTTCAGATGATCCTCTCTGTGATGGGTAACTCAGCTCTGTGTCTCAGATTCTCTCTGTAAAAGGGGGATAATATTTACCTACATCAGAGGTGTTGTGAAGGATGGGTGATCGATAGCAATAAAGTGCTTTGAGATCCTCCAAGGGAAGGCGCTGTAGCAGTGCCATATCATCATCAGTTGGCTGCTGCCGGGCAAACTCACATGTTCTGATATGCCCGACAACATTAACATCTTAGCAAGGGATGGATTGAAGTCCTGCCATCTCTTGTGACATTCACTGATCTGTCAAAGCCCCTCTCTAGCTGCTCTGCTATCATCTGAACCAGCACTTTCTTCCCATCACTACATGCATCACCCTAAACTACTCCAATTCTCACCAACCCAAAGCAGTGAGAGATGGAGACCTGGAGGTCTTCTTAAGCCCTGCAAAGCACTGCCAGGGCAGGCCAGTCTTCAAAAGATAAAGGAAATTATATGGCACTTCTATAGAATCCTGCATCCAAGGATCTCAAAGGACTTCACTAACATTCAACTACAGGAGGAATTAACTATCTCAACTGGCATTTGGCCATGACAACAAGGTGAACAAGCCTTCTCCTGCAAAAAGTGCCAAGGGATTTCTAATGAGCACATTGATTTTGTTTCATCTGAAGGATGGTATGCACCCTCAGCACCATGAGAGGGCATTCATTCATTAGATCCCCCACCATCAATCCTGCCTGGATGTTCCTTAAAGGTCTGTCATCCAAGTGCTAATCCGGCCCAACTCTCCAAGTAAAGATGAGTCCACCCCAAGCCCCTGAACTGGGGCTTTGGATCAGAACTTGGCATCTATATAATGGACCTCACCCAAACCCCAGATCTTAATGTTCACAAACATGGAGATTCCAGTCCAAATTTTCCCAGATAACGGGGTATTTGGATTTGGCCCAATATGGAGACAGGCTTGAATTCTGGGTTTTGGTTGGCTGCAGGTCACAATCTCTTTGACAGCCCTCTATCTATAAGGCATCCCTTTATCTGCAGATATGACAGGCATCCAGAAATGCACTAAGCAGGTGGGGAGAAAGCACAATAATCATGATTCCCTCTAGGGCAATAGGCATTTAGTAATGGAAGCAGCAAGGATTGCAGCACAGCGCAGAACGGAGCGAACATATTTTAACTGCACAGACACCTTTGTGGAGTTAGAAAATAAAAAAACAGGGGGGGGGGGTGGCTAAAAATAAAATGAATGCAGGTTAATCTCCCACTGCAGAGCAGGACTTGACTAAGCCGGGTCAAGTGGATGAACCCTCGCTTTGCTCACACCTCAGTACAGCCCATACTTACGTCTGTAATGAGGGTTTTCAGGAAGTTGGCCTTGTGCCGCAGTGGGTCATGGACAAGCCCATCACAGAATGAGACTATCCCATGGGGGAAATTGTGCTGTGCTAACCATGCCACCACCCTTTGCTTCTGCATATCAGGTCGGCCTGTGACATAGATAATGAGGTAGCCAAGGTCTTGCCAGTGCCTGGTGGGGGAAAAAACAACAGCGTATTATGGACCTATATTTGAGGTAGGATTAAAATATTCATTTAATATGAAAGCATTTCCCCCAGCCACTGACCTTACAACATCAACTGCGCCAGCTCTGACTTTGGGGTCACTACCCATTATAGACACGCTGGCTGCAAAGGAACCATCAATGCTGAAGACCACAAATTCCGTCCCCTTAGGTAGAACAGTGATATAGCTATCTGCATATGTGTGGTCACCCCTACAAGGAAAGGAATAGGGGGTTAAAAACAGTGGACAAACCTGGCTGAGAGATTAAAGCTACAATGCCCATTTGCAATACCAATTCAGCAAGCATACAGTAAACGACCAGGGAATACAGAAAATTAAGGGCCAGATCCTGCCATCACTTCACACACACAACTCTGCTAAGGCCCTACACCCCCTGCTGTGTCTTAAGGGTTAGATCATCTCAGCTGATGTAAATCAACACAGATCCACTGATTTCAGAGTTACTTCGAATTATACCAGCTGCAGATATGGCCTGTTGTGTCTGTATCTCAGCACAAGTGGTAGAGAAGACTATCCACTGATCTGATAGGTATGTGCTCAGAGAGGAAGGAAGGCCTTGTGGGTAAGGCGCTGGAATAAGACTCAGGAGATACGGCTTCTGTTCCTGACTTGGCAAATCATCTTTCTGTGCCTCAGTTATCCATGTGTCAAATGGATGATGCTAATGATTTCCTGCCTGGCAGTGTTACTGCAAGGATAAAGGGACAGATTTTTTAAAGGTATTTAGGCACCTAAATTTGCAGATCGCTGCCGAGTGGGAGTTTCAAAAGCACCTAACCCCCACTGAGAAGCAGTGCAGGGCCTTTCCTCAATGGTAGTTGGGTACTTATGAAAATCCCACCAGGTGTCTATTAAATATCTTTAAAAATCTGCCGCAAAGTCATTAATGATACTACAGCGAGAAGCCCCACAGAAAATGCCTATACGTTAGATGAATATAATTACAGTGACTTGGACTAGCGTTGTGGGGGGCTCCAGCTTCATTATGTTTCAATGCCTCTAGAGCAGATTTGTTCAGTTCACCAATGACAAGATGCTTTTTGGCGCTGCCTGCTCTGAAAGCCAAAAGTCAAGCTAGAGACTTTCTGCATTGTGCATCATCACTAATAACAAAGGCTCTGCCCTAAGGGGAACTTGGGCAAGTGCAAGGTTAGTCTTCAAGGTGCGCTCAGCTGTGCAGTTCCACTGAAGACAATGAAGTTGCACATCTGGAAAAGGAGGAAAAGTCTGGCCCAGCCATTGGAACTCAGTTAACAATGCTGTTGATGATGCAGGAGGCAGAACAGAATACAGCTCTTTGTCCCATCACTGGTGCTGCAGGGTAACGAGTAAAATTGTTTTGTCCATCAAGTCAGCAGATCAGACTCTGATGATACAATAGGGAGAAGAGCGTTTGATACGAACAAGCCACTTTTTAAACACAGTCACTTTTCAGGTAGAATTGCACTTGATCAGTTAACATTTATTTTCTATTATTTTCTATCATGCAATCAGAATAACTGAGAAGTGTCTACAGTCTTTTTCAGAGAGTCCTGTCAAACTGGGGACTAAGCCAAATGAGCTTAAAGCTCAGCACCTGACCACCATCTTGATGGGATATACGCCAATCCCCAGACGCTTGTTCTCAGGGATAACGTAGGAAATCCGGCCACTGCTGTTGCTGATTTCGGTGTCAAAGTAAATCCACTCTCCAGATGGCGGCTGGGTCATGATGTGAATGTCCACCTGGGAGGCAAAGGAGGTTCAGGACTAAGGAAGTATTAAATAACTTTGATACTAGACAGGATCCTAATCTGGGTCTGAACATGGCGTCCTCAAATCTCTCTCTAGTGTAATGCAATAGATAGGCTGGGCAAAGGGGGCTCTTAGTGGACACAGGAAAAGGTGCTTGATTGTGCAGGTAACTGGACAGTTCTCTCTTTTAACGTTTACAGATACAAAAGGAACATTGGCCAGCAACTACTACTGCCTATGTCTTTTGCTATTTATGGGCAATGCACACCTAAGGCAAATGTACCTTTTCCCCAGTGAGCGTGACCATGTCTAACGGCCCATACATAAACCTTCCTGTTAAGGTCTGGGGTCCGTCTTCATTAGCGATGGCATCATTGATTCTGTGGTTGGCTGTGACATTCTGCAGACGTCAAGGGAAAAACAGAATAAACCTAGTTAGATTCCCAGCAGAACCTCATGGCTAATGCAAAGTTGCTATAGTGATAATAATGCCAAACACATGGACAAACAGGAGTTTTTGGAGGAGTAATTTTCTTCTTGTGACATCCTCTGTCCCCCTACACTATTATATATCTATATTAAACAACACACATTTTTAAGGAAAAAGAAGTATTATACATTAAGGACAAGACTTTTAAAGGGCCTTCTGCACTTGGTCTCCGTTTTAGCATGATTTGCACCCACCATCAATTGTGGGCGTGGATCCTAATGTATTTGGCCAAGGAGCTGATGTCTGGGTGCAGTTAATTACCTAGTCATGTAAATGGTAGAATTTGCACCTACAGTTAATTGATCCTGGGCATTATTTGAGAAGGGGCCTCTACTTGGTTTCCCTGCTGCCACTCCTAACAGGCAAAATTTGAGTCTGCAAAAATGATGGTTGTCCTTTCTGGACCTTTATACATGCATATGCCATGATCTCACACAATGATACTGTCACTGGCTAGTAATACTACTCCGGATCCTTGGGGCACAAATACTGTATAGTGAGGGACACAGAACACCTTGAAAATCCGATCCCTTGTGGTGCAAAATTCTGTATGTTGCACCTTCAAATCAGGAGGCAAAATGACTGTCATCAGGAGTCTGCTGACATTATTACTGGCTAAACAAACTTCCCGTTCCTGGAATCAGAAAAGCTTCTCATCCTCTGGATTCAGGAACTCCAGGGAATGACAGTTACTGTAAAGACAATTCAGGACATCAGACTTTGAAACAATTCCGTCTCCTTTCTTGACCTATAGCCAACACTCAGTATTTTATATGGAGGAGACCTTGTGGCAGAGAGTGTCTCTCTCTTCCAGAAATCTATAACTGGGATATCTCACTGACACATCCGATTACTGCAATGCAACCTCTCCAGCCCCATGTAATTGTGCAGTCCATGGGCAGTAACAGAGTTGTACCCATATTGGTTAACTTTAAAACTGTTCTTATTACAGGCCCAAATCCAGCCAAATCATGTTTAACAGTAGTTTCCTTTGGGGAGACATAATAGAAACACTATTACCCTTAGCTTAACATGCGTCCTCTTGCGCAGCCACTTCTCCCTGGGCTTTGAAGGAGTGAATACAGAGACCTCCTTTCCATCCAGTTCCAGAATGCTGGAGTTTTCGTGTCTCATCACCTAAGGAAAGACCAGCCCCCATCAGCAACTCATGACGCACCTGGGCTAAAACTCAAGAGCTGCAGGAATTTCATAGTGAATGCACCCGCTGCAGCTTTAGTGTATTTATTCCTCTCTGCTGCGTTTGCAAAGCATGTGATGGAATCACAGCATTTGCTGGGCAGGTGGCTTTATAGAATTTTGCTTGCAGGAAATTTGCATTGTTAGTCTACAAGATTTTTCTGGCCCTCCCATAACTGTATGATGTTAATGATCTTTAGAGCCAGGAAAGGTTGTTGCCAGAGCTGAGTTATTAAGAAGTGGGTTGAAGCTATAAAAGGGAACCTTAGACTGAGATGATAAGTAGGCACATAGGAGGGCAAGTGTGAAAGCATGGTGAAGCATGGTTAGGACTAGAATGAGAGAGAGATGAAAAAGAAGCCGAGGGAAGCTAGAAAAGGCTGAAGAGACAGTGGAATGAGTCTGGGAAGAGTTAAGGAACAGAAAGAACTATAGGGGAGTTTAACAAGCTGAGTACAAAATGGAGCAAAGGCAACGAAGCACAGATGCTGATCACAGATACATAACTGCTAGGCTGCTAGTGTAACTCTCTTGGCTTCGCTGGGCTTATACCGGGGATGGATTTTGTCCCAGATGTTCAATTAACACAAACTGAGAGTTTGTGGCACCTCAGACCCTGCTACTTCCTTGAGACCATGTCCAAAAAGCTGCCCTTGGAAAATGCTCATTCAGCAAACACTGCAGGGGAAGAACTTTGGCACTAAGGTACTTATAGAAAACTGCCTCTTCTGTAGGGAATCCTACAGTTTGCAGCCACCATCTCGCCTGACTATGCTCCAGCCTTGCCTGCCTTCTTGCCAGGTCCTCAAGTCACATACGCATTTCCAGTCATTATTTGCTTGCCATTTCAGTAATTCAGATCCATCGCTACCTGTTCCAACTGTGCTCGCTTGTCTGCATGTGTCATTTCCTCAGGCTTATTCTTCAGAAGTATTCTCATCATTCCCTCCAGTCCTACTGAGTCTGCCCTTAACGGGTCTGCGCAAGCTGGACCCTACGAGGGCTAAGATCCCAGCAGGCTTCCTGATTGGGCTGGAGTCAATCCCAGTTGCCTGTCATCTAGTGTTTCTATTTAAATACATTGCACATGGCGTTCTCCTGTCTTGCTTCTTGTGCTCCTCTCATTTTGATGACGGCATTAGGTATTGAGCCAGGTTCAGCACTGGGCCAGCAGTGTTCTGTGATTTAGAAGACCAGAGTTCAGGAGAGGAATGGGGCTCTGGCTCTCTGGGTCCATGGACAAGTTCCAGCACATCATACAGTATGATGTTCCTGCACTGGAATGGGGATGAGCGGACTGACACAATGAGATTTGCAAAGTGCGCAAACATTTCCTATGGTAAGCTCACTATCAACCTTTGGGGACATCTGCGTCTGGATCAAATGGCAGAGGGAAATGGGGTTATGTTCTGGGTTCACCCTGCAGCTAGTCTGTTCTTAGGTCAGTTCCAGAAGAGGGGAATCTCACACAGAAAACAAAAAAGGACTGGGCAGAGAGATTACACGAAGCATTTTGAATTGTACTATGATCAGATGGCTTTTTTCCAATTTTCTCCCAGGCCATGAAAAGATTGAAAGGGGCTCTGTCAAGTGAATAAACATATTTTAAAAACCTCACACATTCCCTCACGTGTTACCATTTGCCCCATGTAGATTAAAACTGAAGCAATCTGATAGGCCAGTTTACTTTGCAGACTTTAGACTGTTTCATTTTTCCATTTCACTCACAGCAAAACAAGACTGGTCAGTTTCACCTTCTGGTTCTCCTAATCTACCTGCCCCACCTCCACTTCACCCCCAATGCTGTTGGGAATGAAAAGCTAAGGGGATGAATAAAACAATGGCCTTCACTGATGAGAAATTTAAATCACGAAAATGTTTCTGATCATATTTGCATTTATTTGTTTTAATAAAGCGTAAGGTTTTGGGCCTAAATCTACTTGATAGTTTCCTTTTAACTTTGTCCGGAATGCCTTTCAATGAGGATTAAAATCATATCCCTATCATTAGCTTTCCAATGCTGGCATTCTAGGCTGTTGAATAAGAGGGGAGGAGGCACAGGGCCTTGGAAGAACAGGGAGGGGGTGGGGATTGAGAAAGATAACGCTCTAGAAGCAGAGGTGGGGCAACGGAGAGAGACAAGGCTAAATAAACAGCACTGCAGAGGCAGCCACTGCTGAGCTCCAAGGGCTTTGAATGGATGGCAAGGATATTTTTCATGCCACAAGATGTAAAGTCACACGCTGCCTTACACAAACATGTTTTCTTTGCATTCTGAGTAACTGGCTGGGCTATTTCTAGAACAGGACATTTTGTGTGTTAGACTCCTTAAGACTCTGACACACACACACACCGTTTTCTTCCTGCAGCCGTTTAGGCGAAGTTCCCCATTGGAGCCTACTGTTCAAAATCAGGAGATATAGCATGTGACTGCAACATTGGCCCACTGGGTTGGAAACTAGAGACAGGGCAGGGAATAAAGGGTCGAGATCAATTAATACCGGGGTACTGCAGCCACCAGTGCTAACATCCCCGTTGTTATGGAACCTACCAACAAACTTGGACGACAGCAATGAAGAAGAGTTTGCCAATAGAGGGCTATAAATAATGGAGAGCTGCAGTCAGATATGCTGCAACAGCGCTGGGGTAATTTAAACCGCTGAGCTAATACACAGCAAACCCAGGCCAATATGAGGAGCTGGATCCTACCCAGTGCTGAGTAGCTGCACAGGTGAGGATGCTAGTACTTTACTTAAGCCAGTTCAAAGTTTAGACTAAAAGGAGTTGGAGCATAAAATCAGGGTACTGGGATTAAATAATTATTCTCCATTCTTCAGCACAGGGCCCCCTGGAATTTTTTCTGGCAAAAGGGACTAATGCAACCAACACCAAAGTGGGTAGATCCCCTCTGAATGCTCCAGCACCAGGCCACTGGCAATTCAGAATAAACGGGGGCAGAACCAAAACGGATACAACTGGCTCCAGTTCAGCTACAGTCTGTGGAGTGATGATCCCAGACTATCCCTTTGTACTGGGTGACCTGTCCTCTCGCTAGCGCCCAACAGACGAGGCACCAAATGAAAAGATGTTTCCAAATCCTTATCGGGGAAAGAACTTGGGACAGGGAAGGGAGGGAGAGAAGAGACTCCAGCCCACATCTGGAAGGACACGGCCAGCGGCTTGCAATCCACAGAAGCAGCCCCCTCTCCGCTGTGATGAAAATGACAGAGAGCATCTCTGCTTGAGTTTTAGAAATGAATGATGTTGGGCCATGGCAATACGGTCACTAGAGCAGCCCTTTGGGCTCGTGTGTTTTTTCTCTGCGGATCACAATGTTTGTGTTGCAGCGAGGGATTGTTATGCCCTGACAATGCACTGTGCTTTAAAGGTACATTGTCAACTTAATAATCTTGGCAAGAGTTTTCAAACCCTGGGGGCTAAAGTTGGAGCTTCTAAATCTATATTGAGACAACCAAAATTCCCAGGGGTTAAGCACTTGCAGCTCCCACTGACTTCAGTGGGAGTGTGGTATTCAGGGTCTCTAAAAAAAATCAGGCTATGTTGATTTAGCTGCCTAAGCATAAATCTAGGAGCCCAACTTTAGGCCCCTGATTTGAACACATTGCCTCACATGTCACAAGCTAGCAAGTTTCTTCTTTAACTATTTATGTTCCTTTTTACTCTTTGCATTTCTCTCCAGGTGGACAAGGGCAATCAAGAAGAATGTGTCTCCCTTTTGTTCATAGTTGTTTTCACCTTCAGGGTCTTAATACTGCTATTTTTGGGTTTCATGCATTTCTGGGAAAACAACTATTTTCAATGTTTGTTTGTTTGCTTTAAAGGGAAATATCCCCACTGGTTTTAGAAAAAAAATGTGATTTTGCAAAATTTAAATGTGTCACCAAAGTTAAACTGAAAAAAACAAAATGTGCTGGTCGAAACCATCATTTGTTATTTACCTACCTCCATGAGAAGTAATTTGAACTGTGGTACCAAGTTCTGGATCTTGAAGCAAAAATCCGTAGTTCTCAGGGTGTTTAAGTGTTAATTTGAGAGCCCAAATGGAGGATTGAACACTTTAATTTAGCAAGCCAAGTCTGAAACTTGTACAAACTTTTCCTTCTGTTTCATTCCATGTAGGGTTTGCACCGAGAGCTTCCCTTTGAGCTTCAGGTTTGAAAGGATGTAAAAATTCAAAGCAAAGTTCAATCCAAACACGCAAGCATCACCTGGTTTTTGCCTCAAAATCATGCAATGCTGCAAGACTATGATATGAAATGGGTCCAAATTGACTCCAAATTATTTAGATCATTAGTGAACCTCTCTCCAAGAACCTGCTCCAGTAACAAAAGCCAGCACCAAGCAAGTCATGTGTGATTTGGTGGTTTCCATGAAAAGTCTGTGCATAGCAGTAAGTATTATTTGCAATGCAGCTGTCTTTGACACAGCATGGGAAGGGAAAGAAGATGAATCTGCAGTTGTGAAGTGTACATTTTTTCCCTCCATTTATACGGTGAGCCCCCGTTAGTGTCAACAAAAGTTATTCTGGAGGGTGCAGCAAGGCGAAAATAGACTCCAAAATATTTTCCAACCAAAGTTAGGCATAAGGGAGAAGAGAGAGAAGCATGAAATATTGATGGTACCTGTCTCAGCAGAAAGGAGACTACATCTGTCGATTCCCAGTAGCTTGCATGGAAGAGGTGTGGTAAGGCTACCGTCGGAAAGGCAGTCAGTGCATCGGGACAGTAAAGGGCATAGTCTATTCTTTTTGTTCCCCACCATCTGGCAGCAACTAATGAAAGAAAAGGCTTGTTAAAAAGAGAGGAGTGAGCTGTTTTAAATGTTAACCTTAGGCCATGGGTCCTTGCGCTGGGCAATTCTTTCCCCATTGATTTTATTGTTAAGATGGAGCAGTCTTTGAACAGGGCTCAAAAGTATTAACGAGCCACCCAAGGATAGTACGAGGCACAGAGCATGACATCTTCTTTATTCAATCAAACAGGATATCCCTGGAGGAGGCAGTAACTAGCCATTAATCCACACCCCTGGGGAATGTGAGGCACAGATCAAAGGCTGGTGACTCCATGCCCAGCCAGGGTATTAGAGGCCATTAATACATACCCTAGAGTCTCTTGTGCATACTAGAACAGCGATAATCAAAATAACTTTCAGATTAGACGGGGCATGTACATGTCATCAACGCTCCTGGGGACAGCCAGTGGGTGTCCTCGGTGCAGGGTCACTCCCACTCACAGTGAGTTTGTGACAATGTGCTGATACCGTGGTGATGAGGATCAAACAAACCTCTCAATCCGTACAGCAAAAATGGAATAAAAAGAGTCTCTGCCCTGGAGGTGGGACGGGGGAGAGCCATGGATGCGTCTACGTACTGCAACCTTTCCCAGACCTGAAGAGTTCTGTGTAAGCTCAAAAGCTTGTCTCCCTCATCAACAGAAGTTGGTCCAATAAAAACTATTGCCTCACCCACCTTGTGTGTCTAATATCCTGGGACAGCCACAGCCACAACAACACTGCACACATATACCTGAGTCATTTTCAGCTCCATGGGCCTGCTTTAAGCAGAGGCTAGCAGATGCTGTTAAAGGCAAAAAACTAAACAAACAGGATGTTTCTCTTTAATTTTCACTGAGGCATAAACCCTCTCAAACCCAGAGAGTTAAAATCCCATATTTTATTATTAATATCAGAAGCAGAAGTGAACAATAAAAAGGCAATGGAGTCACAGGTTAGCTGCTATGGAAAGACATGAGCGAAACACTGGGAGGGGGAAAGAGACTGGATTATGAGTAAGGCCCATAGTGAAGCATTCATCATCACCACGACCACCACCATTCTGCAGGCGGCCAGCCTCTGGAGGGCCACTGAAGCAACTTGCTCAGCCTCTGCAGGAGCGAGTGTCTTCACAACCAACTTTCCGGCCCACCAAGAGAACCAGCGAGGACTCGCTAAATCCTGCAGCTCTCAGAACAGAGGCTCTGGCGAGCTTTGAGGATGGGGGCATTAAACGGTGAAGCTATGGACGAATCTCCAGGCTTCATCAGCATCTACTGGGACAGAGGCTACAGGGGAAGCCGGTAGCTACAGGGTAACTTAAAACCCAGCAGAAAAGTCAATGACCGTATTTTAATACCAAGTCATCTCTCTTCTAGTAACAGAGCCACACTGCAGGGATATCAATGGGAGCGAGGTGGTGACGCGGAAGTGCTCACTGGGGGCAGTTTGCCCACAGATCACCACCAAAACACAAGGAACAGCCAGTCAGATCCTTCAGCTAGACCAGAGGATTCCCAACTTCTTCCCTGTAAAATGGATCCACATTCCCTCCCATGCCCCACCCCACTGCCCAGATCCCACTCCCCACTGTTGCTCTTCAGAATATCTCCTTCTGCAAGACCACAGTTTGAGACCCACCGGCAGCCCACAAGTGACACCTGGCCAGTGGCTGTCACACTTACCCGATTGGGGCATTGCCACGGTTTAACCCCACATTGAGCACCATTGTAAATAACCACGTGATCATATTTTCAAATGGGTCAGACCGAGAGCATTTCAGCGCATAGATTTCAGTGCCAAAAGCAAGGGGCTGACTTTCTAGACGCAGGCAGCCTTGAACTCCCACATGGCTTTGTGATGAAAAAGCACCCACAGAAGGAGATGTAGAGACCCCAGAGCAGTGGTGTTAGGAGGAGTTACTTCTGCATGCAAGTAGCAAGCTGGGGCTTGGACAAGGAGCTTGGGACTCCCTAGAATAGCTTTGCTGGTTCTCTTGAGAACATTCTCCAATAAGGCACCAGACACAAAAACGAGACAGCTTGACATGGGAGGGGATGTGATAGCTGCCACCAAGCAGACACCTCATTTGAAAATCTGGGCCCAAGGGAAGAGTTGCCCACTCTCTCCACAAATGAGCCGATGACTCCTCTGCAGGCTGTCCTGGCAGGAGCCACAGCAGGGTGATCTGAGGTATGGCGTTGGTACATGCATACGCCCCCTGGTCCAGCAATGGTGGCTATGAACCAGGCTTCCCCAGGCCAACTATCCCTGATTCTAGCAAGAATAATGGGCAGGGTATTCTGCTGGCAGACAGAATACAGGTGCTGCCTTTTCTGAGCCAGTTCCGTTACTCTGCTTTCCCTGCTCGGCCCAGGATTCGACACACAATGGCCATTTATACAGAGATTTTGACCTATGAAAAGACATGATCTTCTGCTTGTGTTTCTGGCTATGGAATCACCAGTTACTGGTAAAGATCCAACTTTCCATTTCTCATGAAAGTCCTATTCTCGGTTAACTTTAGATTCTTTGTACAGATCAGCCAGGAGGAATGCTTTCGTGCTAGGAAGAGATTGCAACAGGGGCTATGGGCCAGTGCGGTTGCTCCCACGTCTTGTCTACAAGAGTTTGTGCCATCGCCAACTGTTAGCAGTGCTGCTGTTACTCTTTCATGCAATATGAAAACAAGTATTTGTTAAATAGGGCTAAGTTTGCGAGGACCCTTGGTGAAAGGAGAAAGCAAACAGATTTCCTCTGGAGAAGAGAACTGCCCCGGTTAGATGATGTAGGAGATTAGCTGGATAGATAAGTCCCCTCTCCAGAATACCTTTCTTGATGTCCAGATCTGGTATTTGTAGAATAGAGTCCGGATCCCAACTTGATGGCCACTCAAGCCTTCTTCCTAAATGGTTCTGGGGTATTTCATGTTTACGTTGCCTACGTCTCTTGGGCGAGGCTTGGGTGGGGGATTTGTGAGGGAGGGCAAGTTGGGACAGAAAGCTAAATCCTCCTCTGGCATGGTTAAGACGATTTTTGTTTTCTAAAGGAACAAAATTAAAAACACACACACACACACACACAAACAAAAACCCACACTTATTATCACAGCACACACATGCAGAACACATCAGTTTTGTCCTCCAGCAATTAACATTATGATGGAAAAGACACATGGATTAAAGGAACGAGATTGCGATCCTATGTGTGGGAACTATTATTTTGGAGTTGAAATTAAGCATTTACATCTGTTTCCTTATAAACAGATGAAGGTTGACTACCTGCCACCTTGAGTAGCCTGTCTTTATGGTGGAAATCTAAGGAGGTATACAGCTGGGAATCTTCTTTCCCTAACTCAATGGCTGCAAAGCTGCTGCCACTGTTGACAGGATGTTGCTTTTCCATGGGGAGGAGGGGTTAAGCCTGTGCATCCACAGTTAGCTATCCCCCACCACTCTACAGTGCCATGCAGAGGGAACTCCCCGGGAAGCAGGGCTGTGGAGGCCCATGTTGCGGATTCTCACTGGACTTCATGCAATGGAATCACAGTGGCTTGTTCCCAGTATCTGAAGCTGGCCCTGGAAGGGATATAGAAATGGAAATGTATTTGGAAGGCCTAACTCAAGTGCTTGCTGAGGACAATGAGACAAAGTCAAAACCTTCAGTGCTACATTTCTGGCTCTCGAGGCCATCTGTGCAGGAAGACAAAAATCATGTTGCAAACAGAAGTCTTAATAATCAAACAAACGGGGGTGGGGAGGTCAACTTCTCTATTCAGCAACACATGCAGAAGTGCCCCTGAAATGAAGGAGGGAAGTTCGTTTTAAGAGGGTGTCTTTCAGTCCAATACAAAAGCACTAGCTTTCACCTGACGAGCTAGATTCTGCTTTCTCCATTAAACTCCACCAATCCCACTGAGGTCAGTGGGGTTATGTAGGCATGAGCAAGGGCACAAATTGTTCCACCTTCGTATAATGAAGGCACCCGGCAGTCTGAAGAGCGCTGGCCAAATCCATCCCCTGGTGTAACTCCATCAGAGCTTGTGGCTTAATGAATTTGACCCACATTGTCTGCAAAGCTTCACTTCCTCAGGGAAGGGAAATGTTGGATATTTACATGAAGGCTTTATTCAGCTTGTCAACACCTGAGGGCAGCAATCGCCTCGTTCTATGCTTGTGTAGGCCCCAGCGCACTGGGGCCCTGATCCTGATAGGGACCTTGGGGCGCTACCATGAGATACATCTTTAATAATCAACCCTTAACAACTCCTCCTCCAGGATTTACCTTCCTGACTGGCTGAGCTCAGCAATTACCCCGGGGTGTGAAACGTGCACAAAACAAACCCCCTGGTAAGGAACCTTCTACCCAGACAGATTAACATGTAGCAAGGCATAACACATTTTATTGTGCAGTCCCACTGTGGCTTGTTTTGTGTATTTGCTCTGATACGATAAACAAAAAATCCTCTCCTTAAGAAAGGAAAACCCCATTTGTTAAAGTGCAGGTAGTTTATTCTTGCCACACACTGACATCTAGCCAAAGAAAATAAGAAGCTACTCAACCCCACTGTGACATATGCACAAAAATGTTACATGGCATAAACACGGGGTGCATGAGAAATCCTAATAATACTAGGAACTTATATATACTGCTTTTCATGGTCAAAGTATTTTAGATGTTTTAACTGATTCATTGTCACATGCCCATAAGGAGGGTAATATTATTATTCCTGTTTTACAGATGGGGAAACTGAGGCAGAGTGATTCCATGACTTGCCCAAAAGCTACAGAGGGAGTCAGTATCAGAGACAGGAGGAGGATTTGGGGACTCCTATCTCCCAATCCTGCACACAGACCAGCACTGCACTCGGCCAAGCGTTCAGAGGAGGTATGTGCATATATCCAGAAGAGCAGGTGCCCCCTTTGTTTGTGGTTTAAAGCTGGAATAGTCAAAGATGCAGGAGAGAATTGGGCAGATTTCAATGGGAGTCAGGAACATACAAACCTTGGGCTCTGTTGAATGTCCCAGCCTACACATTTTACTTCACATTATGATATTTACCGCAGGAGGAACTAAAAACCTTAGTGTTTAATTATAAATGTCATAGTTCAAAGCCTAGTGGTCCACTAAAGGTGACATGAACAAGTATTTTTTAAAATTGGGATTGTGCCTTTGGGGTTTTTGGCTTCCTTCCAGGTTCTCAAAGTTTTTTTTGTTTTTTAAAAATTCTTTTTGGGTTTTTGCCTTAGCAGTATCAGGAACATCAGCCAGAAAAGCTAGACCAGCCCAACACTGATTTGTTGGGGTCACAGAGAATGTCTATTGTTAATACTCACACCTTAATAGAGAGGAGGGAGAGGGTGAGTTTTTAGCAAAGGCTGCCTTTCTCCAAAAGATTTCTTAGTCATTGAAGTTAAATGGGCCTTGACAAAAACATTTTTAACTCAATCTGACGAAAAACCACTTCCACACTCAGTTGCTCAGCTTTGGTTCTTGTAATGTCATCATTTTGCTAATTCGCTAGTCCTCCGGGCAAAATATGAGCTGAATTTCTAACGTGTAAACCAAACAACAAGAAAAACTTCAGTTCCCTCCCCTCCAGCCTTTTTTTTTAAAAATAGAAAGTAGCCCAAAAAAGGGACACCCTCCCCCATTTTTTTCCCTTTGCACATTACCTTTAAATAATACATGATGTGCCACCTGTCAGATCTTACATTATTTATTGAAAAGTGCTGATCATATACCAGTTGCATAGATCACAATTATCAACTGAAGACTAGACATACCATTTGATTCCTTAATGTTGCACAGGGGCCAATGATTGTTCAAGGTTATCAATTATCTTTTATACATGAACAATTTATGCCCATAATCACTCCAACATGCATAATATAGTGGCAGTCCACTGTATTATAATTGTGGGCATCTGTTCTTCCTAAGGGTGCATTAACAATGTGTCATTGACAATGATAAAATTGGGCTTAGGTGGAATAGTTCCAACTTCTTATTAATCACTGAAAACAGCCTCAGACAAGCAATTACATTTGTTATCCTCCCTCACTGCAAGGCGCCCAGCTAAAAGCAGAGACTGATTCTTCCCATCAAATTCAGATCCGGGATTTAAACAGCCCCAGACATTCTGGTTCAGCCCCACCTCCAGTGATAAAGTTAGCCTGTCTAAGTCTTCAGCAATGTTTGACTCCTCATTGCAGGAATTCATGTAAACCTTGTAGGACTCAAATCCTACCTGTGGAATGCCTGCTAATGAGGGTGCACTGTATTTTAGGAGAATACATTTAAACAAAACATGCAACTATTGTAACAAGAAATTAAGAGGACAAACAGCCTGATGGTTCACCCATGAATATCTGGAATAAGGGACCTCCATTTCTGCAGACATCAGTTTCAAAGGTGCAAATTAGATCAGTTTTCCCATTGGGGGAAAAAAAGTCGGTCAAACTATTCCATTCACACCCTAAATAAATAAATAAATAAATAAATAAATAAATAGAGATATCCCATCTCCTAGAACTGGAAGGGACCTTGAAAGGTCATCGCGTCCAGCCCCCTGCCTTCACTAGCAGGACCAAGTACTGATTTTTGCCCCAGATCCCTAAGTGGCCCCCCTCAATGATTGAACTCACAACCCTGGGTTTAGCAGACCAATGCTCAAACCACTGAGCTATCCCTAAAGGATAGATGAGTCTAACACAACTACAAGAAGTTATTACATTGGTATAGATAATAATAAATAGTAACACCACCACTCAGATGTAAGTATGTATATTCTTCTTGATATTCAGGCAGGGATCAGCTTTACAATGGATCGGAAAGCTCCATCCTTTGCAATAGACAAGGGAGCTGTTTTCTTTTAACAAGGAGCAAAATGCTTTTCAAAGAAGACCCTTGGCCATGCAGTCTGATGTTCTGTGCAGCTATTATTAGACTTAATTAAGCAAGCAATCGGGAGGACCGGCAGGTGTTATGACTGACCCTCACCAGGAAACACTGTCAACAGCAGGAAATACCCTCAGTGTCCTATTCTCCCCAGCCCTTTGTATCTGATAACACTGCACAGTGTGGAGTTTGAAGGATCATGGAGCAATACAGTGGTTAACTCCAAACCAGGCTATATGTTAAACACACACACAAAATAAAGACAGTTCTACAGGTCTATCCTATACATTGAGGTCAGCCTGGTGTGTGGTGCTGCTACTTTAGTGCTACAGTGAGAAGAAATCTTGGAGGGTGCGAAACACTTACTGTTAGCTATGTTGGAAGCAGTGTAACTGTCTGCCATTCCTGAGACCTGGCTGGCAATGCTGATCTCACTGGCCCTCCGGAATCCCCTGAACTGAGGGGTTGTAATGGGGGTGGAAAGGGACGCATTTTCCATGAAGACTGCACCATGAGACTGAACAACATCTGCTATGAAGTCGAAACAGGGAAATCAAAATATTAGACCAACAGACAGAGACCAGGCAAGACGAAATCAAGAGGAGAAAAGGAGGCAAACAAGGCAAGGATTGGCTTTCAGATGCAAAACCTTTCACACCAATTGGAAGGAAAACGCATTTAATCTCAGCTCTATTTTGAAAAGAAAGAAAAGGCAAAAGGAGAGTTGGCATCTAGCATCTCATTGTCCGATTGAGAAAAGCAAAAGAATCAGTTTAAACCCAAGCAAATCAGGAAAGGTTTGCTTGAGCAGCAAGAATAGAAAGATGTGTCATGCAGACCCATGTGAATATATACAGCGTTATATATTCACGTTTAGCCAGAACAATGGGGGGAAAGGGCGGAAGGTAAAAAACTGAATTTAGGAGATACTAGTTTTATAGCATCTTTTAAAGTAAAGGGGAAGGTTTCCAGGGGAGATATTGTCATGCCAGGGTGGGCCTCATGTTGGACTTGTAGTTAAGGTGTGTTTACATTGCAATCCAAGGTGTGATTGCAGCTTAGGCAGACATACCCAGGCTAGTTTCAACCTACATAGCCTGGCTAACAGCAACGAAGACGCAGCGGCCCAGGCTTTAATGTGGGCTGTACAAGCCCACCCAAAACCTTGGGGACATACTAGCGTTGCTGGCCTGCACCAGGATTTGTGCCACTGCCTCTGATATTTTTAGCTGCGGTAGCTGGATTAAAGCGAGTGTGGGGCCACCTACTCACACTGCAATCACATCTCCGGCTACGGTGTAGACGTACCCTTAGTTACTAAAAAAATACAGCCACCATTTGTGAAACTGAAGGCCTACAGTTAGACTCCTAACTCCATAATTAGGCTTCTCAGTAAAAGTAGCCTGGGTGTTGAGCACTCAAATTTCCCTTTAATTTAAATTGGATTTGGTGGTATTCAGCCTTTTTGAAAATCAGGCCACTTTTATTTAGATATCTAAAATCTGGATTTAGGAGCACAACTTTAGGCCCCCAAGCTTAAAAAGTTTGGCCTTATCCTTCAGGAAGTAAACACGACGGGAATGAGGAGTAAAAATCACACTCATATGGAGTGCGTGTGTGTACATATGTATTATTAGTGGGAAATTAGTTCTATAATGCATGTAACTGAGAAACTGTGAGGTTTATGTGGATCTATTGGGCAATCCTGCTTTTCTGTGGGAAAAACTATACATTAAAAACATTTTAAAGCATGGGGGAGGCAGTGTTACCTAGTGGCTAGCGCAGCAGATTGGGAGTGAAGGTGACTCCTGGGTTCTTTTCCCAGCTGTTCCACTGACTTGTTGTGACTCACTCAAAGCCACACTTAACTTGTGCGTCTCATTTTCCTACCTGTATTTGCCTATAACAATACCTACCCATCCTACAGAGGCATTGCAAGGCAGAATTAATTAATGTCTATGATGCACAGGGAGATCCTCAATTTAAAGAAACTATGTCCTGTTAGTGCAACATACCTAATGGAATGCAAAGCTGACATGGAAAGCAAGCAGGTGAGTTTGCACTTTTATCTGAAGTTCTACACTGCTGCCCATCACTGGAGAATCAGAATATCGGCATCTGAACTTTATTCACAACTATCAATCGATTTTGTGCAAGCAGGCACAAAACACCAAAACAAGGAGGAAAATGCCTCCCCCAGCAACAAAAGTCAGCTGTAAATTAGGGCTGTCAAGTGATTAAAAAAATTAATTGCAATTAATCACACTGTTAAACAATAGAATACCATTTATTTAAATATTTTGGGATGTTTTCTACATTTTCACAAAACACAGAATACACAGAATACAAAGTGTACAGTGCTCACTTTTTATTTATTTGTATTACAAATATTTGCACTGTAAAAAACAAAAGAAATAGCATTTTTCAATTAGCCTAATACAGGTACTGTAGTGTAATCTCTATCATTAAAGTTGAACTTACAAATGTAGAATTATGTACAAAAAACCCCTTCATTCAAAAACAAAACAATGTAAAACTTTAGAGACTACAAGTCCACCCAGTCCTATTTCCTGTTCAGCCAATTGCTCAGACAAACAAGTTTGTTTTCATTTGCAGGAGATAATGCTGCCCGCTTCATGTGCTAAAGATTCATATGTCCCTTTATGCTTCAACCACCATTCCAGGGGACATGTGTCCATGCTGATGACAGGTTCTGCTCAATAACAGTCCAAAGCAATGCAGGACAACGCATGTTCATTTTCATCATCTGAGTCAGATGCCACCAGCAGAAGGCTGATTTTCTTTTTTGGTGGTTCGGGTTCTGCAGTTTCTGCATTAGAGTGTTGCTCTTTTAAGACTTCTGAAAGCAAGCTCCACACCTTGTCCCTTTCAGATTTTGGAAAGCACTTCAGATTCTTAAACCTTGGTTTGAGTGCTGTAGCTAGGGTGACAAGACATCCTGATAAAATTGGGACAGTCACGATTTTTAGCTGTTTGTCCCGCGTCCTGACCGATCTCTGGTCGGGATGCAATTTGTCTTGATATTTTGCTCCGCTGGCAGCACTCGGCTTTTCTGTTTTTTGTTTTCCCCCCCGCTCCCCCGGTGTCCCGATATTTTCTTCATCTCATCTGGTCACCCTAGCTGTAGCTATCTTTAGAAATCTCACACTGGTACCTTCTTTGCGTTTTGTGAAATCTGCAGCGAAAGTGTTCTTAAAATGAACATGTGCTGAGTCATCATTCAAGACTACTATAACATGAAATATGTGCCAGAATGCAGATAAAATAGAGCCAGAGACATACAATTCTCCCCCAAGGAGTTGAGTCACAAATTTAATTAACACATTTTTTTAACGAGCGTCATCAGCATGGAAGCATGTCCTCTGGAATGGTGGCCGAAACATGAAGGGGCATACGAATGTTTAGCATATCTGTCACATAAATATCTTGCAATGCTGGCTACAAAAGTCCCACGAGAATGCCTGTTCTCACTTTCTGGTGAAATTGTAAATACGAAGCTGGCAGCATTACCTCCTGTAAATGTAAACAAACTTGTTTGTCTTAGCAATTGGCTGAACGAGAAGTAGAACTGAGTGGACTTGTAGGCTCTCAAGTTTTGCATTGTTTTGTTTTTGAGTGCAGTTATGTAACAAAAAAAATCTACAATTGTTAAGTTGCACTTTCACGAAAAAGAGATTGCACTACAGTACTTGTATGAGGTGAATTGAAAAATACTGTTTCTTTTATCATTTTTACAATGCAAATATTCATAATAAAAATAATAATATAAAGTGAGCAGTGTACCCTCTGTATTCTGTGTTGTAATTGAAATCAATATATTTGAAAATGTAGAAAAACCGTCCAAAAATATTTAATAAATTTCAATTAGTATTTTATTAACAGTATGATTAAAAATGTGATTAATCGCTATTAACTTTTTAATAGTGATTACTTTTTTTTGAGTCAATGATGTGAGTTAACTGCTATTAATCGACAACCCTACTGTAAATTTATTTCAACTGTGTGGGAAATGATCTAACCGGAAATTAAATATACTTGGATGTGGTCAGTCTGGTGTTGTATTAGCAAGCGCACAAATGAGTCATCTAAATATTGATCCGAGAAGCCCATATGCCTAGTGCTACTGACTTGCTAACTGGAACTCCAAACATTTGTACTTTCTTAGATACCTGCAGTTAACACAGGCTCTGGCATACAACTGACGTGAACTATGACGTCTGACGGGAAAGAGAATGGCTGAAAGTAGTAGAACATGGACTTAAATGTTGGTAAAATCATTTCAGTGCTCTGCAGGAAAAAAAGGCTACAAGCTGATCAACTTAAAGCCATATGGACTGTCAGTGTCTAGGGCCCAGTTGGAGTCTGACCCTGACGCTTTGTGTTTCATACACTGTATGAGTTAAGCCTGAAAGGCCTCTGCTAGTGTCACCCTCTCCTCTGATGTACGCTCCCCTCACTTCCTTCCTCTTTCCATTTTGCCTTGAGCTGCCAGCTATCAAGGTTGCTGCACAGCGTCTGTACTGCAGCATGTCTCACCATGCCACGCTTTGCAGCAGTCTCATGCTCCTACTGGCACTTCCTTCAATAAAGGATTTATAGAAAGGAAACACACTGAAGCCACATTCCAGAAAGGGGCACAAGTCAAGCATGGGAGCCGATTACAGTTCGGAACTGAATGGAGATCTGGTGTGGTCCAGTGGAGAGGGACGCTGGAGTGGGAGACACGTGTCACGGGCTCTATTTCCAGCTCTGACACTAATCTGCTGTGCAACCCTGAGCATGTCACTTCCCCTTTCTGCACCTGATTCCCCTCCTAGCCTTTGTCTGGCTTATCTATTAGATTGTAAGTGCTCTGGGGCAGGGGCCTCTTACCATGTGCTTCTACAATGCCTTATGGGGCCCACAGCCCTCCTATAACACAGAGTGATACAGCAACAGGGCCTGGAATGTGTGTGATGGGAACAGCTTTCCATTAAATCAGCAGACACACAGCAGAGCTCAGCTGTACAACCCCTCAGACTCAGAGACTTTATCCTGACTCGCAAAAGCGCTGAGTTTAGGTTGGGCTCAGCTAACATGTGCTAGCTAAGCCTGATCTTTTCCCCAGTGCAGATATAGCCTAACATCCTGAGCTCAATTTCAGTTGCTTGAGCTGCAGCCTAGCTAAATAGTTCAATTTCAAGATCTTACCTTGCACCTACACTAGGGGGAAAAAGGTTGAGTTCGGCTCGGGCCTAGCTAGCACGTTTTAGCTACACCCAGCCTAAATTCAACCATTTTCCCCTAGTGAACACCAGGCCAGAGAGGTGGATCCTATTCAAGTCTCCACACTCTTATCGTCAGTGGCATTTGTACAGCTCCCTATTGAGCTACCTGCATTGTGGACCGCCATACCTCACAGGATCAGGCCCACAATCAAAGATGTGCAGAGAAAGCATGGGTGGAACCCTATTTTCAGGAGGTTTTGCCAGGCTGTAAACATTTAAAGAATTGCTGCAGCAAAACAGACTGCTGATCAGACTAATGATCCAGCGTGTCTGGTATCCTGACACCTACACCAATGCCAGATGCCTTGGAGGAAATGACTTAACCCGCAAGGCACACACAAGGGGTTGGGGGGGCACTTTTTCTCCCATCCCAACTGCAGCCGGCAGTAATAGGGAGCAAGGACCAACTTTCAACCATGCCAATACAAGAGCTCCACCTAGTGGTGACAGTGCTGCAGCACTGTGTAGCTCAAAAGCTACATGGGAAGAGTGATCCAAAATGGCAGCCTCTTGGCATTTGGTGTTGCCAACTCTTACAATATCTGTTTTTTTTTTTTTTTTTTTCCTCAGAGCCCCAGCTGCTGGAATCCGAGATTGCAGGAGAATTTTGGCTTTCATGTAACATAAAAAAGCAAGTGTTCTCCACAACCAGGAGGGCTAGAAAGCTGGGAAACATGATGTGAGGCCACACTAACGGCTTACAAATCTGGATGCAAATTTTAAAACAAATTATGAAAAAGAAAAATCTCATGATATTTAAATCAATCTCATG
Source organism: Trachemys scripta elegans (assembly GCF_013100865.1). Taxonomy (NCBI): domain Eukaryota; kingdom Metazoa; phylum Chordata; order Testudines; family Emydidae; genus Trachemys; species Trachemys scripta. The sequence goes on from NC_048312.1 coordinate 7,808,619, forward strand.
TTTTTTTGGGGCTGACTCATGATTTTTGAATGCTTGAGGTTGGCAATACTGGGTCTGAAGCAGGAAGATCGACAGCCCTTTTGATATCGTCCTAGCTGGTGTCACCACAGACTATTCTCATTCATATAAATGTCTAAGCTTTTAATGTTACACCACTATTGAGCTTAACACTCTACATGCAGATAAAGGGAGTCTATTGGCTCTGACAGCAATGCTCCCTCACGCGGCCTTAATTATATCTGCTTTCATATTTTCTTAAACCTCCAGAATCTCTCCCTTTTTTAGTGACAGAGTCCCCCCTTTTCAAACTATGAGCCCTCAATTCTATAACAGAGAGCTGTTTCCAGGGAAAATACGGGACAGGAAACACAAGAGACAAAAATGTGTCTAGAAAACGTAGTCTTCTCAATTTACCCCTTCTGTCAAGTATTCCGAAATGCCAAATCTATATTGAAAGTGATTTGCAAATTAAACCTTAGGCTGTTCAATAGAGAACCTCGTTTACTCACACAAATGACTGGGAGACTCACTGCATTACAATTCGCTCAGTATAAATCACTAACATTTTGCACAGTTTTAAAAAAGGATAATGCAGCAACAAAAGGTCATACTTTCATTTAACTTGACGGGTGCAATTTAGTTCTAAATAAGAACTAAATAACTTTAACTGTGTGCTAAGGCCAACGTTTTCAAACTGGGGAGCCTAAAGTTAGATGCATAAAGTAACTATAATGGGAGTAGGAGGTGACAAGCTCCTTGGAAAATCAGGCCACTTATTTAGGTCTCTGGATACGGATTTAGGTCCGTTTGACTATGCTGGCCTAAATGCACTTTGTGTGGTAAAGATTTGTTTTGTTTGAGTAACAAAGACTTAGAAACAGGAGATCTCACACTGTAGCACCACCTCTGCTAGTAGAGCTTTGCTGAGAAGTTGTGTGAAGTTGCCTTTGCTTGTGTGAATTGCAGAGTGTGTAGATGAATGCAGTGAGAATAAGCCAAGTTCTAATGTAGTTCCAAAGTGAGCAAAGGGTGGGAAGAGAGGAAAATCCTCTCCTCTCCCAACTCTGGGCGGTGGAGCTTTAATACCTATTCAAATGCCGCAACTCTTCATTTTAAGACATATTTTTCAGTGCGCTCAGTAATTGCTTCCCACCAAATGACCAGCATCGGGCTGTCTAATGCATCAGTGGCATTGGGTTAAGTTCCTGGGGTGTCAGGGCTGCATGCCATCAGGAAACAGGCTGTTTCAATGCAGCACAGTACCCTGCAAAGGAATACATAGGCTGCATTGTGCCATTGAAGCAAAGAGCTCTTCAGCAGTTAAAACAAAAAATTAGGGTGGCATTTTAAATGCTCAGCATTGACCTAACTCTGCTCCCACTGAAGTTGGTGGCCAATGCTGAGCACGTTGGAAAATCCCATCCTTAATTTCAAAAGCAACAGAAAAAGAGGCTGAAGCACCTTTTTATTAGTCCTGAAAATTCGTCTGCTGCTCCATTCGTAGAGTCAGATATGGGCACAACTAGGCCACATGACACCCTTGAGATGATGGGGGATGGGAGAAGAGTTTTTTGTATGCATAGTCATGGTCAGTCAGCTAACATGGGATGAAGGCTAAGTGACCCTGCATTAGTGAAGTGGAAAGCGATGGTAGGCAATACTGTAGTGTCCTTTCCCCCGCCCTTCCTAGAGAACCTCAAAAGGCACAAATGGCAATTGGGCACCTAACATCCATCTGTACCTTTGAAAATCTCTCCCTGTGTCATCTTCTATCCAATATAACCAAAGGGAGGTGCTGCTGTTCCGAAATTACCACTCAGCACAATGGGGTTACTCAGACCAATAAGAGCTGACTGACATGAGTAAGGGCTGCAGGATCAGGATCTCCAGGGGGCATATTTAAAAGGGGAGGGAAGAGTAAAAAAAAAAAAAAATACAGGAGAAAAGAAATAAAGTTGAAAGTCTCATTAACTTGCAGATTTGGTATCAGCTGTAATCGAGAAAAATATAGCCATGCAGCATTTTTGATAGCAACAAAAACCAAACTTGTTTTTAAAGCAGCAATTATTTGAGAAATCAAATAAAAAAAAAGACACCTTTGGGTCCTGAAAGCTTTGTCCACTGTGTTTAGATGATGCAAAATCAGTGTCTAAATATAAGATGTGCAACTTTGGGCATGTGACAATATCTGGTCACTTTCTGGTACAGACATACAATACAGAGTATGTTAATTTGTAGTTACGTGCTGACTGCACTGGCAAACTTTGTGTATTGCAGGCAAAAACTAGGTGTCAGTTTCAATGGCAGATTCTGTACACTGCATAAACTGTAACAGCAGGGCAGGCCTCAAGCAAAAGCAAAGCAAGCGTGGGGGCCCAGAGCCTTTCGGCCACTCGATGCCTCTCCAGTAGCTCGACCAGAGGAAAAGCAAACTCATTGTCTGGCCCCAATCTCCCCTTCCAGCATTTGCAGCAGAAGGGGAGACAACTCACAGCTCAGTTTCCACCACCCCCTGTCAGTGGCTTGTGGTCCCATTCTTGCCTGGGGTCCAAGAATACATGGTTATGCAGGCACTTCACTTGTCATATTCAGGTACATAGTGCAAAGCTTTCAGGCCCATGAGGTAGAAGACCAATCTCCAAGGAGCATCCCAAGTACACAACACAAGACACTAGAAAAGGGTAGGTTACACACACTCAGCAAAAACGGCATTTTTATTGGAAACATCTTGCCAATTCAGAACTGGAACAGGTATACTGGTTTCCATGAAGCTGTCCTGGCGCTGGAGAGCAACCAATGGGCTGCTTTCCACAAGGAGGATGGGGTTGTTCTGGACTGTCTCAACTAGAAGCAGGTGGGGAAGAAAACAAAAGGACAAGAACAACCAACATGTGGCCACAAACTGTAAAACATACAAACAATTACAATCAAACACTTGCAACTACAGTTCAGGGTCTTCTATAAAGGACCAACCTTCCATTAGAGGAATAGAAGACAAGACAGATGGTCTTCCAAATAAGCCTAAATTCAGTGCCTTACTAGTTAAAACAGTTATAACATCAGAAGAAAACACAGGAATGGCAATTTTACAACAAAAGAAAAGGAAATCCTCCAATGTAGCTTTTCAAATTGATCACTGATCATAATTTTACAGTATATATAATAGAATCTTCTTAAAGTGAGAAAATTATTCCCCAAAACAAGTGGAGATTTACTTCAATAAGATTTTAAATTTGCACACTGAGATGCACTGTAATAATCAGGGCCTTGCATGTGATTTCACTATGAATGGAGTCAAGTATCAGAGAGGTAGCCGTGTTAGTCTGAATCTGTAAAAAGCGACAGAGGGTCCTGTGGCACCTTTAAGACTAACAGAAGTATTGGGAGCATAAGCTTTCGTGGGTAAGAACCTCACCTCTTCAGATGCACTTCTGCAGATGTCTTGCATCTGAAGAAGTGAGGTTCTTACCCACGAAAGCTTATGCTCCCAATACTTCTGTTAGTCTTAAAGGTGCCACAGGACCCTCTGTTGCTTTTTACTATGAATGGAGTTCACTATAGACAAGTTTCTTAGGCTGAAAGAGGTCTCCAACTGCTGGCTTACATACAGGTAGACTACAAGAATTGAAAATGGGCTTTCTGAGCACTGCTCTCTTATTTGAGCCATTTGCATGGGCAAAATATGCAGCAGCATTTCAACAGAATGTGCCGTGCATAGCTAATGGGACTCAGACACCCAGTCCCCTCAGCTTGCTTCACCCATATGGATTGTGTGCAAAAAAGCAAACTGCATCCCTTACGTGGCTTTGCTCTGCTCCCTCCCAGTCCTCCTCAACCCCTTGAAAGATCAAGTCCCTAAATCTCAGCCTAGCTGATCATGTGTGCCAATCTCAAGCACTGCCTGGGATGTAAAATGGAGAAAACATACAAAGTACATTGCATATCGACTCACACAACTTCTGGGCTTTATTTAATAAATGACAACAATGGCATTTTGGATGTGAAGCATTGAATTTGTAAAGAGAAATCCACTTGCCTGGGAACTTTTTGAAGAAGCTAAACACTACAAGGCCAATCCTGTGCACCTCACATCGTTAAAACACCCCCTGACCTCAGCGTCTGCGCCAACAGCACAGTCTTTGGGCCATAGGCAGATAACAGATAAAAACGGACGTACCCAGAAGAGCAGAACTGCCGTCACCTAATGGGAACCTCTGGTAGCGTGGAATATTGAAGGGAGGCAACATGTGGAATCTCTTTTCCAAAAGGGGCTCCAGGCGTGAGGCAGATGGGTCTGCAGGATGGAACAGGTTATAGACTTGTTGGCAGGCTGGCCTCAGCTGAAAGACTAAGGAGAAAAGGAGGGAAAAAAGAAACTCCCAAGTATTACAAAGTTATTTGTGAGGCTCGTATAAATCCATTTAAAAGGTGATTTACTAGTTGTAAAGTGCAGCATGAGGGGGGGAAAAGCCCTTTAAGAGCGCTTACTTCCATCACACTCCAGTTATAAGTCAAGCAGGACAACTGATGTTTCTGTGGAACATACTTTACTAAAAGTTTTTTGCTGCATATGTTTAGATTTTTGTTGTCTAGGGCTAAATGACAAAAAATGTGTAATCAATATTTATAGGAGTAGCTAGTACTGACTTGTATGGTGGAACAACACATATATAATTTAGTTTCACAATATGTTCTACAGTTCATCTCATCCAAGTTATTAGATTTTTTTCTTTGCAAGTCTTAAAGCTTTTTGTAGTAGAAGGTATTTAAAATGCCCACTAAGTGGAACCACTGGTGCATGCCAAAACCTACTGTCAAGAGCTGGGATGACGGTTTTTCTCAATGCAAGGACCAGGCCCAAGGGAGACCCAAACAGGAAGAAATCTGTGATCTCAAATTCAAATTTTCCAAGGTTTCCTCCATCCAACATTGTGGAGCTACTCGATCGTCTGGATCCTGGGTCATTTCTCAGAACACTAGAATGTAAACTAAAACAACAATACATTCATAAATAAGAACACGGTCAAAAGCCAAAATTTTGTTCACAAGGGTGTGGGTTGTTTTTTTTTTTTTTTAAAGAAATAATGAACACAGATTGTACTCTGGCTAATCGTGTAGACGATTCTTCTTATTTTAAGAAAAGGAAATGTATCCATTAATCACCTGTGCCTCTACATGCTAGTGAGAGACCCTATCAAAGCAGAGTCCCCTTGTTTCACTGATATGATCCAGCCCATAAATTCAAACTCCAAGTGAGCTACAATCTCTAATATTCCTGTCCCCACTCCTCCAATCTCTAATATGCTCTTTGTGGAGTAAAATGCTGGCTACCGCTACTGAAGTAGTAATTTGCATGCTAGCAAGAGCAAACAAAAATTACTATAGTACATGCAAAAGGCAGCATTTACAATCAATTTTAACTTAACTCCAAGTACATGTATTGTTATTACTGTCTCTCTTCTTGTCAACATAATAATTCTTTTCATCATTTTTTTCTTTTCATCACTCTATTTCTCAGTGCTACGGAAAGCAGTGAGCTGTGCTTACCCATTTCTTCTTCAAGGAAGTGGGACAAATGTTAGGGGATTACAACGGAAAGAAAAAAGAAAATGGGAGGGGAAAGAGAAAAAGAAAGATCAAAATCTGCAAGAGCGTTTCCTACATTCTTGTGCACCAACTTCACGCCACAGAGTTTTCTAACAGCATAAGCTTATATAAAAACATATATACATTTATACCCCATATACTATGGTGGTGATTTCAATGTGGTGAACTGAGCAAACCACGTGATAAACTGCATTTATCATGCACCAGCAATATCCATCCCTGGATTCTGCACAGTAATCCATGTGTGTCCTGATTACTCACATTTTAAACTCCCCTCTTGCCCCATCCCGAGCAACTTCAGAAAGCTTCAATTAAAAAATATAAAGCTTGCCCCTAATTTGTTTCTTTTCCCCTTCTAAAGGGTCTCTTTCCCTACAAAATTCAATGGGTCTGAAGTGCAGGGCGGCAATATGCAGATTTAAAGGACAAGTATAAAGTCCAATATTCCTGGAACTCCAATAGGGTTAGAAACACAAGCTCTCTTACATGGGTGAGCTGGGGATCACTCCAGCTTCCAACAGGATAGAATGCTTGTTTTCATTCTAGAGCTGGTGGATTTTGAGATATCAGATGCTGAATATCAGAATGTATGGATTAGAAAGAAGTTATTTTAGGGAATAAAGAGGGGTTGGTTTTTTTTCCAGACTCTAGGAGTCTGAGTCTGAATTCATGTTTCAGAGTAGCAGCCGTGTTATTCTGTATCTGCAAAGAGAACAGGAGTACTTGTGGCACCTTGTTAGTCTCTAAGGTGCCACAAGTACTCCTGTTCTCGGAGTCTGAATTGTAATTTTCCAACGCCTGCAGAGTTAGACCAAGACAATCCGGCTGTATTTAAAGCTCTCTGTAACATAGTTGAAAGAATTTTCCTGTAAAATATGGGGATCAATGAATTACATGACAGCTTGGTTTGACAGAAAAGTTCTACTGGCCTGCAGTCAGGGCTGACCCAAATGACACTGCTCTTCCCGGCTCTGGGGCAGAGTTCTAGAGGGGGTCACTGCAATTTGCCCTAGCTCTACAGGCATGAAGTGCTCATTCATTAGGGGCACTTCTGAAAGTGAAGTGGCTGCCAGGCTGTGCAGTGAGGTCCTGCTACTGCTGCTGTCTTGGAGCCCCCAGTGGAACATGGCTGTATGCACTGTGCCCACTGGGATACTGGAGCAGCTGTCCTTGCATGCATCCTTCACCTGGGAAGGCCAGTCTGACAAATGAACAGCTGCAAATGACACACACACACACATACACACACACACAGTTGGGAAGAAGGTAAATTGGTTTCACTCTGATTTTATTTTCTCATTGTGCCTCCACTGGCTGCCAATCTAGACGGACACTAATAAAACCTTTGCACCGTACCACACTGTCATATATTTTCTGTAATACACACACTGCTCTATGTCTAGAGTTTTGGTTACCAACAAGAGCAAGTTATGATGTTTGCTTATACTATGCACACAAATAATTGAGAAAGTCAAAACAGTGGCATCAAGACGGTGAACAGCAATGACAGCTAAAATGAGCCTGTTTCCCTGCCTGTGATATGAACAATGCTCCAAGAGGTCACGCTGCTAGAACGCATGATGTTAGCATGCGTGTGCAAAAGAACAATCCTCTGGTAAAATTAGAACCATTTTAGCTGTCAGGGCTGCAACACGCTGGTCTTATGTGTAACTAAGACAACTTGATAAGCAACAAGTTCACCCTTTTAGAGAAGAACCAGTCCATTAGCTTGATTCAAATGAATACACAAAATGACAGACGGCACATATCTCAGATGTATTATGACAGGAACGGATTTTCTAGATGGGTTTCAATTTCTGTTACATTCCAAGCACCTTCCTTCAGCCTCCCTCAGGTCGGATATAGGGGAGAGACAGCACACTCTAATAAGCCGTTTGGTACAGTTTTTCTCATTTTAGTGGATATGCAGCATTTCTGCCGCCCCAAGCAAAAAAAAAAAAAAAAAAAGCCACGATCGTTGGCAGCAGTTCAGCGGCAGGTCCTTCGCTCCTAGAGGGAGTGAGGGACCTGCCGCCCCCAAATTGCCGCAGGTGCCGCCCCTCTCCCTTGGCCGCCCCAAGCACCTGCTTGTTAAGCTGGTGCCTGGAGCCGGCCCTGCTTTTGGAATCAAAGAAATGAAATCTGAGGGGGAATCAGAATCCATCATGCCCAAAGCAATCCACATAGTCCTGCTTTTCCTTTAGAATGCTACAGCTGCAGTGATTAGACAGGATCCAATTGGGTTTAGTATCAAGTCAACTAATTGACAATAATATAAAACCAACACAACCAGAAATATTGTAGCAGTGCAGAAGGATTGCATTTAAAAATAAAAGAGTGGTCGTCTCACCAGATGATGCTCTGACTTTGCTGGGCATTGTCCCAAAGTAGTGGATAAGTCTAACACGCGAATGAAAATTAATCTGTCTTTGGCATGTGTTAAAATCTGCATTGGGCACCGATGGAAAGATCGCCATATGCCAGGCTGCCTGAATGACACACATTTGCTGTGCTCATTAGGAAAACTTGGGTCTCTCTCCTGCCAAGATCTCTGCATTAAGCCATGTAACCATATTACATCATATCTTGGTTTTCATAGCAAAAATTCATACTAGTGGTAAACTTATGTAGTGATAGGAGACTGTACTGGTTACCCTGCTGTTCATTAATCAATCATCATAAGCAGAGTGTAATGTAACAATAATGTAACACGCTGGTTATATGCAATCAGACAGGGGTAAACACAATGGACCTGCCAGTATCCCTAGCGCACCACCCGTTTTGCAAAGTAAACAGGAAGCTGCTTGCCAGATACCAAATAAGGGCATCTTCCTTGGTTCAGTCCAGGCTACAGCCCTCTCTGGCTTCTAGAGCAAGCAAGGAGGAGAAAGCAATACGTTTTGATTTGACCAGCATTTGCCTGTCTAATACGGGAGGTTGCCTTGCTAAGCTATGACAAGAGACTGACTGTCTTTTATTAGCCTGCTAGAAAGAGCTTATTGGTTTTCCTAAATGCAGCCATCTTTTTAAATATAGCAATTCCATTTAATATAGCAGCCCCAATGCCATTCACTTTCCTACCTTCCCTCGTGTATAAATCTTTTAGTAAAGTGCCCCTGACAGGTGAGTAGAGTCCAAGCCCTCAAGCTGGAATGGAAAGAAGACCTTAGCTGGTGTAGGAGAATGAGGCTTGGAGTTGAATATAGGGTTCATCGCTTGTCAGACAGTGACAGGGAAGGATCAGAAGAAAATGTCTAGAACTCTCCTAATTCCACAAGCTGATGGAAATGCAGCAGTGAGGACATAAGCATCCTGCTTCAAAGACGCACTCCTTGAACAGCATCTAAGTAGTAACAGGACCTTCCTCTAGGAAAGTAATTCAATTAATAATAAATTAAGTGATTTTCTCGAGAACCATTAAAAAAGTTCAGTATTTCGCTATGTAAGGGCCTCAATATATGTAAGAACCTGAAACAGACTTTTGATGTAACTGAACAGGCTCCATGCTCAGTAAAGGGTACACATTAATTTGGAGGAGGGGGTTAACAGGGCAGAGGTAACTTTGGCTGCCTGTGCTGGCAATAAAGTAAATATACAACAGGTGCCACTGGCTGAGCCTATGCACTGGGAGATTCAGGAGGGTGTTATGAAAGAGATTTCCCAAAAGGGAAAATTCAGGCTGAAGAGCAAGAACAAAAACCTTCCTCCCAGCACTCTGTTAGAGTGGGGAGCAGTATGCCAAGGGAAGTGATGGGGGGGACCCAAAGCTTACAACACTTAAATCTAATGCTGTGCTCAGTCTAGTAACCTGTCAAGGACACTCCTGCACTAACTGGGGATGTACTGGATGGGAACTAATTGGTCTCTTCCATCTCTAATGCCCAGGATTCTGTTCTTTTAGGATCCATGATCATCTCATTTCCTCTCCCAGGGTTCCACTGTGCCTCTGGCAGAGCCCTGAGGATCCCTCATCTCCCTGCTTGACATGCAAGGCCCTGGGCTGCTCCCACTCACCTCCAGGCAAGAAGGCTTGGCTTTGGAATCACCCTTCAGAGCCAGTCAATGCTGCTCCTTAAACAGGGTCAGGGTCAGTATTGGACAAAGCTGAGCAATTCTGGGGACTGTAGTGCTGCACCTAGAGCATCCCAAACCCCATGGCCTGGGAGCAAGGGACTACTGCCCTAGACTTGTGTCTCCAGAATAGCAGCAAAGGGCCCTAGGAACCCGGGAAGGGCCCAGGGTCGGCGTTCATATCCAGACTCAAAATATCCCAATGTTTAGGGATGCTCATAACAGATGGCTCGGACCCATCTCTCCGGCCAACAGGCCAGCCAGGTCAGGATCAATTTTGATAGCTGCCTAAACTTAAAATGACATTTGACTCCTGTCTCGTCAGCTGCACTGGTTACATACTTACTCTGCTGCAGTAACATGGCAAAAAAAAAAAAAAAAAAAAAAAAAAAAAAAACCACCAACCTCTTGCTACTCTTATGCGGCTGTTTTCCCCCACTGTAATGTGGGTGCAGCACAGCAGCAGCTCATAGTTAATTTTGTCCCCACAATCACATGGTACCATACAATGCTGCTGGTAATTCCTCTGTAAAGCCCACACTTGCCAATGGAATCTGAACACCTCTGATATTCTTCAACAACGTTCCTCAACCTTGCCATCCCCGGGGTTACAAAACAACATTAAAACTGCACACGGGTGTCTCTCTTGTCCCCGGGGATTCCTGACTCACTGTTCCTTTGAAACCTTACCTTGAAAGGAATGCCTGATGTTGCTTTATTGTGTCCATTTCGTAGGTTGATGAATCACTCCTTTTTCGGGGCAGCTGCTTCTTTGGATCCTCTCCGTTGCTCCGAGGAATATCAATGTTGCTTCTGCTGAGGTGTCTGCTGGCCTCCAGGTTGGAGCCACTGGAACAATAACTGTTGTTCACAATTATTCCAGGAGACAGGAGGTCAGTGTCCTAGGATTTGAAGTACACAGGCATCAGGCAGCAAGTCAGAAGTGCAACCACATTAGACCCTCCCTCTTCAAACAACTGCACTGCCTCCTCATTTGTTCCAGTTCAAATCTACCTAATCTCTGCATTTCCTAACACACCTACCCTATCTAAGTGCACTCCGGGAATTTTTCTACTTTACCTACCTCGGAGTGCAACTGAAAAGCTTAAAAAGGGAACTAACAACTTGAAGCTCCACTCTCACCGTCTGGGAGAATAGGAGGTTTGATGGTCCTGAGCATGATAACTCAGAACACCCTAGTCTGTAATGAATTTTCACTTGATAAATATACTTAAAAAAAAAAAAAATAGCTTCATATGGGATTTCTGGTATTCAAACCTAAAACAAAACAACATTTCTATAGCCACTAGGCAGGCGTATAATACAAAACAATACAACACAGCAGGGTTGCGCAAAGCCTACCCCAAAAGTAGGGACACAAGCACACACCCCAGTGTGCACACACCCTCCATGAAACTGGAAAACGGAGCTTTGTTCTTTCTGATGAAAGCCCCAAATAAATTAGAAACAGTCCATGTTTTCTAAAATACATTCTTCTGCTTTGACAAGCAGGTTAGCAGTGGTGACTATTGCTGATATTAGGGCATCACTGACAGAGTCCTAATCAGGCCTCCATAGTGCCTCTGCCCTGGACACAGGGGGATGACTGGAGGTAGAATGGGGAAGGATTAAAGGTGGAACCCTCCCTTCCATCTGGAGCTAGGGGCAGACAGGGAAGTTCTGTGGCCAACAGGGTTATCCTGACTGGTTTCTAGTAGGCTACATTACCTGCACACTCACAATACTCCCTCGTCGGCTGCTGTTTTGGCTCTCAGACACAGTCTGATTGCTGTAACATAAGGCATCAAATCCCAGGATTCCTCCTACGCAGTCCCCTACCAAACAGACCTGAAAGAGCAACCAGAGGTGGGAAAAAAACCCAAAATGATCCCCCTCACTTTGAATTCACAGAAATACTAGCTAAAGGAATAAAGCATCTAAGCCCAGAAAATGGGGAACATGAGATCCTTCAATGTAGTTAACAGCATCACTGCTTTATCAGATGATATCTGCCTCAGAGCTCTCGCTAGCCCAAGCAATTATGGAATTATTGACCATCATGTGTCAGATGGGTGAGTTCTGGGTCAGCAGTTACTCTATACCAGGCTGTGAGGTACCTTGGAAGGTTTCCAGCTCTGGAACAGATCTGGCTTGAGGCAGGATCTGAGATAATTTCTTCCCATATGGGAGGTCATGAAATCCCTGATTATAAAAGGTGGGGAGAGGCAGAAGCACTTGTGATACATGGTGAAGAGGACAGTCCGGCAGTTAAGGCACCACCCTGGGTTTCAGGAGGCCCAGATTCAATTCCTTTCTCACAAACTTCCTGTGCAACCTTGGGCAAAGTCACTTAGCCTCTTGGTGCCTCAGTTCCTCGTCTGGAGACTGCAGCACTCCAGTGGGGACAATAGCACTGCCCTACCTCCTGGGGCATTGTGAGGATAAATAGGTTAAAGATTGTGAGGATCTCCGATGTTACGGTAATGGGGGCCAGAGGAGTACCTAAAACAGATAAAGAGCATTTCTTACACCTCATTTGGAGAGGTGCATCACACCTATGGTGTCTTTTGTTTAAACTTCCCATTTTTACAGCTAAATTTCTGAGCTCTAATTTGCATTTTCTTCTTATAAAAATTAATCTCCAATAAGAACAGTGTAAAATAAGGGAAAATCTTTATCTTAAAAACAAAACAAAAAGCCCAAGAAAACATTTTCATAAATTAGCCCAGCATTGTCAAACGTTTCCAACTCTTCCAAGAGATTCAGAGGGAAATGGCCTTGTCTGCTTTTCATTTTATTGTTCTAAAACAGGAGCTTACTCACCTGGCCAGTAAATGATGTGCCTTCTTGTGATTTAATGAACTCGCTGTAAGCTTGATTGGCTCTCAAAATCACCGTGGCTACTGCCTCCTGATATTGTGGGGATGATGTTGCTAGCAGAGGAAGTGCAGCGAGTGGAATGTGATCCTGACTATTGGAGAGGCATCCTTCATCATAACTGTAAGGGCTAAGGCTGAATATAGGAGAGGAGATGAAAGAGACAGAGGCTTGCATTATGAGTTCATCATTTGCAGCCAGCACAATCAATGTTTCAGATCATAAAAAAAAAATCTCAAAGTACAAAAGCTGTGTGTTCTCTTGCTGGTAGAAATGCTCTAGGGCTGGGGAAAACGCACTTCTTTCCCCCTTAAACCTAAATCTTCAGAGAACACACACAGTCAGAATGACCCTTGGACAATAACTCTGTAAATTCTAGTTCAAGTACTTATCTGATTAGTTTGAGTAAATCAATCACAGAACTCCAGCTGCATTGCTATTGTACTGTATACATTACAGCCATGTATGAAATTGAGGCTGGAAGGCTTGCTAGTTAATTAATAAAGTGCGCTCTCAAAGTGTGTGGATAGTTGTCATCAATATTAGGCATCCACAACAAAGGGTACGTCTTCACTACCCGCCGTATCAGCGGGTAGCAATCGATTTATCCGGGATCGATATATTGCGTCTCATTAAGACGCAATATATCGATCTCCGAATGCACTCACCGTCGACTCCGGAACTCCAGCAGAGCGAGCAGCGGTAGCGCAGTCGACGGGGGAGCTGCGGCCGTCGATCCCACGCCGTCTGGACCCCAGGTAATTCAATCCAAGATACTTGGACTTCAGCTATGCTATTCACGTAGTTGAAGTTGCGTATCTTGGATTGATCCCCCCCCCCAGTGTAGACCAGCCCAAAGACAGAGCATATCCCATAGCGTTGATTATAGATGCACTACAACAGAGTAAAAATTTACAAATGTGCCCCTCTCCAAGATAAAGGAGCACAAACTTACTTGGATACCAGTGAAAAGGCTTCTGAGCAGATGGCTGGGCAAGGGACTAGCTTGAGTGCAATGTGTCCAAGAGCAGCTGGGTAATGTACCCTCATTACTGTATCAAACACTGTTGTGATAGTATTGACATCTCCTTGTTTTGAATTCTGGTCACCACTTCCTGTATCCAGGATGTTTCCTCCATGTAGTACCAAAATTAGGACGTGGATTTTGCTTGGCTGCATTGATGGGTGCACTGATTCATCCTAAAAGGAAATTAAACAAAATATAGTGGAAGTACTTGTTTCCCCCAAGCCTTTGGTATTTGCCCCAACAACACTATGTTTATTTAGCACCTCCTAGTCCACAGCCCTTAACAATGTACTTACAACACTGCTCTGAAATACAGGCACCTCCAGGGGACAGGCCAATTTCTACCCAATAGCAAAAAAACACATATATTGTCCATACAACTGTAACTGGTGCACTTCAAGATATGCAACGCTGGACAAATGGTTTATTTCAAGCACAAGAAGGAATCCTGTAGTGAGGGTATCTTTAAAGAAACTTGATTCTTTCTTCCTGAAATGCCTGAGAGGTAATGCTGATACCCCAAAAGCATGTTCAAAAATATCCATTTTAACTTGTATCATACTATTAAAAATCTAGGTAATAACTAGTGTCACTGACTCCTTCACTGCATTTGACCAGGTCAAAACATTCAACATATATTTAAGGCGTCATCATATAATTTTAGCAAAAACACTGTGGGAGTCCTGCTCTAATCCTTTTTCCTAACACTTTATCCCTGTATGGTAATGGAGGCAACATTCCAAACCTTCTTATGTTAACCCAAACATCAGCTCTTTGAACATTTTTTTTCTTAGAATGCAATGTCATTTTTTATCATGAATTTTGTGCTCACGAAAAGGTGCCAGATTGAGAGTTCTGTAGAGTAACTCAAGTCCTAATTTTTCCTAGCACAAGTAATAACAATGTAAACTCTTCCCCACATCTACCCAGTATCAGAGAAACCAAGGTCTATGGATGATGTGTCTATCTGTAACATGGGGATAGTGATATTCACCCAACTCAGTGAGTTTGAGATTCATAGATTTTAGTGACAGAAGGAACCATTCTGATCATCTAGCCTGACCTGTACAACACAGGCCAGAGAATTTCATACAACAGATCCTGTGCCAAGCCCATAACTTCTGGTTGAGCTATGCAATCTTTTAGAAAGACATCCAGACTATATTTAAAGACTTCAAGCAATGGAATTTCTAGTTAGAATTTGTCTATGGATGGAATGCTGTATAAGAGCTAAGTATTATTAATTATTATTATTAGTCTCTGTAACTTACACCACCACTTACACCTTCATTCACTTTGGCCTACTGTGTCTGTAAAGTGGATTCTTGTCTGGAAGTGCATGACTAAAAGCATGGGAGGCGCTGTTATACCAGGTCAGTATTGCTTTTACTTTCAGTAATAAATGTTTTATGTGTGTAGTTCTTCCCTGTGTAGTTCTGAGATGCCATGAATCACTCAGAGGCTTATCAGCAAGATGCCTGTAGGCTCTTTTCCTGTCAAGTTCAATGACTTCAGCTCGTAAAGGTAAGGTAAGGGGTGGAGAGGGCTATTTGGATTCTTTAATCCAATCACGCCCTAGAAAATGACTTCAAGACACGTTTCTTGAAATACAACTACTCTTGGATAATTAAGACTTGTTAAACTTGTAAAATAAAAACACGGCTCCTCCCCATAAGGAACAATTCAGAAATTTTAGAATTACTCTATTACACCCTCATTCTATTTGTTTTCCACCTCATTTCTGCGCATGTTAATTTTGGAACAAAACTAGAGGGTGTTTGGTGGCGGGTGGGGAGGATTTGTCCATAACATGATTTGAGCTTGCATGTCTCTCTAGAGGGAGGAATAAAAATCCCTGCCCCACTTTGGGCTACAACGAAAGATGAGCCTGAACCACAAAGAGCTCACAACGTCCCTGAACATCATGGCTGTTTATATGTGGGGCTCAGATTGGACCTCTCTCTATAACCGAGTTGGAAAACGGTTCTGAACAGTGCATTGACAGCTACTGCTGAATATGTTTGCTGCTAGGCTAGTTCAAGGGGACATCATTTGCTCTTTCAGCTGAGGGACTTTATGATTGACATTCACAAGCTTTGTCGTTTTTTATGCGTGGTTAACAATATTCCATAGGTAGGTACTTTAGTGATGTAACTGTGTAAGCCTGGTCATGAACTAGCTCCATGACACAGAGATGCCACAGGAGTCACTTAAAAAACATCTGCAGCAATGAAGTGCACTATTTACTCCATCACTTCACCAGCTACATTCTTTAAACAAACAGGGGATTTTAATTCGATGCAATCTAAGGGCTTACCTCGATGATGCTTAGCCTTTCCACACTGGAACCAACATGGTACTCTGTTGATGTTTCATGATACAAGTCATCTGGAATTAAAGAGGTTTCTAATGTAAGTACAGCCAGACTCCATTTTATACAGCAGCTATATAAATGATGGCATTGGCTGTGGCAGTGGTTCTCATTTTTTTCCACATCAGGATCCATCTCCCACCTAGCCAGATTCCCTCTCCCATTTAGCAATATGGGAACGATGGGGTGTGTGTGGTCCCAACACTTTTTGGTCACCTCCCAAGTTGAGAGCTCATGAACTACGCCATCATTAAATGTCCTAGTAGTTCTCTCTTTTTTAACATGAAGGTTTTTCTAAGAATATCCAGCTGTAGAACTGAGGACATGGCCCATATTTTTAAAAAAGGGGCCCAATTCAGATTTGGTATGAGCAGACAGGAGCCCACTGAAGGAAATGGAATTGCAAATCGCTAACAACAGTCTGAATTTGGCCATATGTCTCTTCATCAAGGAGAGAATGGTTCTTCTCCAGCAACTAAAGAACGGCAGTGGGAGAGACCCTTGCACAGCTGTTAGAAACGATCAGCTGCACAGGAGCACGGAAGAGGCTGTTTGAACTCTAACAAGGGAATGGGGTTTGACCTGCTCTTGCATGCGTGGATTTACTTGAATCAGTCTAACTTGATGAGTCTATTTCTTCCAGCACTTCAAAAAGGCTTAGAGAGGAAGATGTTATCAGATGAGGAGGATACAGGTGAGAAGGCTAAACCTTCTCCTAACAGAAACCCCTGTTGTATGGGGAGGGAGCAAGGAAGAAGAAGGGGTTAAAAAGTCTGAGGAATGTATGGGTGATTTAAGACTGCATCAGAGCATTTAATCATTTTATCAGATAATTGCTTTTGTTATAGTAAGAAATCAAACTGAAATGGAACGTAAGAGAGAGAGTTTGAGAGACAAGATCTCCCTATTCCTAACCCCTGCTTGGACACTGACTCTCTCCAGGGCCTTGGGCAAGTCACTTCTCTCTGCCTCAGTTTCTCCAGCTGTAAAATGGGGATAACAAATTTTATCTTCTTTAGAGGCTGGTCAGGACGATTAAATTAAGTGACTCTAAAAAATGCTATGTACCGTGTGAAGTAAAAAGAAATAAATTACCCTGGACATCGCATTCAGAGCTTCCAATTTTATCCATGAGATCGTTGGAACTCCATTTGGTGATTTCTTTTGGGAACATCTCTTCGTTATCGGACAAGCCCTCTTTAAAGACAGAAAAAATATTTTTATGATACACTTGTATACATGTGTGTGCAGATGTGTGTATGCACACACTACAGACAGCATGTCTATAAATAACAGTATACCTTTATTAATTCTGCGTAACCTCATTGCAATTTGAGGCAAGATAATGTTTAAACGTAGTGTTTGTAAAATCAACTAGTAGCTGAAATCTCGTGCCGTCACTTGGATGTGGCAGTTGGGCCACAAAGTCCACCATCCGTGCAGTCTCCCTCATGCAACCAATAAAATTGGCACATACAAATTAACTGCAGAATAAGGCTGGTCACTGGTTGAGTTACCTCTGGTATCACAGTGGTCTAGGATTCTTGGCATGGCATAGATACATGTACTACGACTCACAGGTACAATTTGTAAAGTTAAAATGGCTGAAGACTTAGACATTGGATGGTAACAGATCACAAATCCCAGTGATAATTGAACCTGGTGATATTCTAAACAACAAGAGTTCTCAATCCTTCCTGTAGCTGTCTCCATCGGTTCACGCTGACTCAATAGACCTTCTAGGCTTCAGAGCAACACACAGAGAGTGACAATCCTGGAATCTAATACAGACATCAGCTCTCAGGACAGTGAGAGCAAAATGCATTTTAAATATAAAAGAAGAGCTGTTTAAGTTCATCAACAGAATATACAAGTAATCTGTGTATAGCTCTGAAATGTGCATAAATAGCTTTAAATTCTTGTTAGCTGTTAGAATCCAAGTTTTGGTATTTTCCTTGATGCATTTTCTGTCCTAAACTATATTGTAAACACTGCTGTATGATTTTAAACAGCCTCACTGATTTACCCCTACTACTTCAGATCTGTCTCCTTCTGTCCAAACTAAAACCTTGGCTTGTCTCTCTGACATCGCCTTGTGGATGTCTAGCCACCAGCTCAAGTTCAACGTGCCTAAAACAGAGCTCCTGATCTCCCTCTCCCCAGCCATCCTTGCTATCTTCCTTCTCGGTCACTATGGACAACACCATCATACTGACTGTCACTCATGCTGGTACAATGGGCACATCTTCAACTTGGACCTCTCTCTAGCTCCTCATATCCAGGGTGTGTCTAAATTTTGCATAACATCTCTAAGACACAGACTTTCTTATCCACCCACACAGCTAACTCTCTCATACAAGCCCTCACCATCTCGTGTCTTGAATACTGCAACATTCTTCTCTCTGGCCTTGACAAACGCAATCTTGCCCCCCTCTTATCCACTGAGAATGCTGCTGCAAACAGTTTTCTTAGCCCATTGTTTTGACCATGTCAACCTTCTCTTTGGATCCCTCCACTGGCTCCCCCTTGTCTGCTGCATCAAACCTCAGCTCTGGTCTTCACTTTCAAGGCCCTTGATGGCCCTCTCTATCAGGATGTTGACTCATCTCCGATCAGCCCATGATACTAGCCTCCATTGCCCATTAGTTACATTTTCTAACAAGCGCCTTCGTGCTTTCTCCCACGCCTCTGCTTAAGCTCAGGAGGAGCTCCCCATAAACATCCACAAAACTAACTGACTGTCATCCACTGAAACTCTCCTTTGCCATGATGCCTACAAAAACAACCTGATGAGGGCTGGTGTCTGAGACCACTGCCCATCATGCTGACTGACACAGACTCATTGGGTATGTTTACACAGACCAAATAAAGTTCATGCCAGCAAGTCCCAGAGCCCGGTCAGCTGACTTGGTCTCACGGGACTCACACTGTGGGGCTAAAGACAGCGGTGTAGACGCTCAGGTGAGAGCCCAGGCTCTGAGACCCTCCCCCTCACTGGGTTTCAGAGCCTGGGCACCAGCCCGAGCCGGAATGTCTACTGTTATTTTTAGCCCTGCAAGCCCAAGTCAGGTGACCCAGCCTCGGAAACTCGCTGAAGTAGCTTTTTTTTTTTGCCGTAGGGTAGTCATACCCATTGTTTCCTTGTGGTCCCTGTCTGTCTGTATCCATCTGTTGTTTCTTGTCTTATACAAATATGGTTAGCACTTTGGTGCAGGGACCATCTTTTTTGTTCTGTTTGTACGGAATGTAATACAATTGGAGTCCTGGCCCATGAGTAGGGCTCCTATGTGCTACAGTAATACAAATAATAAATAATAAACAAGCACCATGATCCACTCCAGGAGTTGCTGCATTTCAGGAGTGGATGAAGCAATCCCTACATTTGCCGTACATATCTCCCAGAGGAGTTAGGAATCTTAGCTGCCTTGTTTGTCTAGCTCTGAGATCTCTGGATTAAAGGGTGCTAAGTATCATTATTGTTAACACCACAAGTACCTGAAAGGAATAAAGCGAACCTAATTCCCAAGGCTATTTTGGGCATTAATAAATTTGAATAAATCTAAGCCTGAACCTGGTCACATTTAGGAAGAGTAGCAAGACATCCACTTTGCACAGGCTTTCCACTTTATATTGACCATGGGCTAGAAATCCCGGCCACTAGGCCTAGTCTATACTAGAAGAAATTTGCCAGAATAGCTATGTTGGCAAACTCACCTAGAGTATACGTAGCTTATACTGGCAAAAGAGTGCTTCTGCCGGTATAGCTTATACCCCTGAATGAAATAAGCTATACAGGTAAAGAATTTTTTTGCTGGTATAACTACATCTATACTAGGGCTTTATCGATACAAACATGTTGTTAAAAAATTGCCAACATTACTGTACTGGCAAAAGTTTAATGTGGAGACCTGCCCAATGGTGTCACTCTGTTCTCTAGATTCTAAGCACATGAGCTAAAGGAGGGAATAGTGCAATGACTCCTAATTCCTGGACAAGGTCTTGGATGCAATTTTAAGCTGGCTCCTATAAATGTTTGATGTCTGTAATGATGACATCATAGTTTGCTCAGAACTCTGAGCTCATGTCTTAGTAAGTGAAAAATTCTTTCAAATCACATTTGAAAAATGCCAAGTATGGCAAACAAACAGACTTAACTGTATAACGCCCCTATTGACACACCGGCCTGATCGTTAGCCAGGAAGTTGTTAAGTGATTTTTTTCTTTTTTCTGTTTTGAGACTTGGAAGCTGGAGCATATTAAATATTTGTTTCTCTTACACTGATGAGTGGGACTTAGTAAAAACCCACCAGCAAAATCTGTTCTATTAAAAATATTTTTAATTCTCAAATGGAAATGTAGGAAAGACCATTGGATTTGCGGCGTAGCAATTATCTTCCTATGAGCTATCACCATTATTCAGTCAAGCACAGCTATCTGCAGGGATAGATTTAATTAAACACAGTTATTAAGTGACTTCATTAGTATTTCTTGTCCAGACTCAAGAGACATAGCAGCAAAGAAAATCTGTCTTGGAAGAGCATTAGAATCTGTGTTACCAGAGAGTGTGCAACATTATGCCTCATACAACTTCCACCTTCACTAAATTATTATTTGTTAAGCATAATGAGCTTGTCAGATGATAGGCACGATATCAATATCATTATTCTAAAACTCTTCTTTCATCTAACAAAGCCCCCTCCTTGTAGACTGCCCACAGTCAGAGGCCAATTCTCTAGCAGACCATCTCTGACTTCTGGGCACTCTTCCCTCTGACACTGAAGAGAAACCACCTCAGAGCTGCACATAAAACACTGCTTTTGTTCAGCTTTTATGTAATCCTGATTTGAAATCGTATTTATCATTGAAGGTTAATTGTGTTTTAATTGTATTTATCGTTCCATGCTTAGCGATTTGTTTTCCTGAAGAGGTAAATTTAACTGAGTTATAAACATAAAAATGACTGCAATTTCAGCTGTCTCCAAGATGTAAAAGCTATAATCTTCAGATTCACAGGCTAGGGTTCTCTTTTTTTTTGTTGCTTTACCGCTACTAATAAGATCGTTAGTTGCAAGGTTCTTTGGATCAGGAACAAAAAGATTTTGAAACACTATTCTTTTCAGAAAATCTGATAAACAGCTAAGAGTTATATAAAGGGGGTTGAATGCACTGCTGCACAAAGACTGTTTATTTTTAGTGCTTTTAATAACACCTCAACCATAAAAGATAGCGACCTGGAAATGGTCATGTCGACATACTATTTAATTCTTCCAACCCCCATAAAACTTGAGTTGATCTGATTTCACTGCACAGAGAGAATGTACAAACAGGTAACATCACATGATACCTCTGCCAACGGGAATACACCAGAGAAATCGTGTGTGTCAAACAGACAGAGAACAAAAAGGGGGAGATTAAATTCAAAGCTTCTTCAGCAACTTAATCTAAATATTGAACTCATTTCCTTGAGAGGTTTAATTATAGGTCTTACTGCTGCTTTAGTGATCACCAAATATGATATTACTCCTGTTATTATCATTTATTACAGTATAGATATTACTGTATTTTTAACTCTCCTTACCAGAACATGCCAGTGACTGAGAACATGTGGAAAGTCTAACAAGATAAAAATCTTTATAGGCTCAGATTACACTCACTATTCAGCAAGGAAATCTGAATGTATACGGGAAGCACTCATGAGGAACTGAATTCATCATTGACTCATACCCCAATCAACACTTAGTTTCCATGGTACTGGCCCAGCAAGCCTCTCTTACAGTATTCACTGTAAGAAACACTCATTCCATATTCACAAATCCAATGCAGTTGGCGTCTAATGAGAGAGCCGTCTGGTCTGCAATAAAGGGTGTAGCAGATTGTCACTACCCAAAAAAACAGTAGTCTTAATATGCATTGTCGAGAACATCGATTTGTGAAGAAAAAAACCAATCAAATTAAGCACATTTCAACCTAGACTGAATAGGATGCAGTCAAAGCAGAATAGGGAGGAATTTTTCATTGGCAGCAGATGAGCTAGATGATTTATGCAGATGTTGTCCATCGCTAGAGTCTATTAGTCAGCGATTAAAAGGTAAAATGCATGGTGGATAGCTATGAGTTTGTTTAGATCAGAGGTTCTCAAACTGGGGGTCATGAGGCTATTACATGGGGGGTTGCGAGCTGTCAGCCTCCACCCTGAGCCCTGCTTTGCCTCCAGCATTTATAATGGTGTTAAATATATAAAAAAGTGTTTTTAATTTATAAGGGGGGGTGGGTCGCACTCAGAGGCTTGCTTTGTGAAAGGGGTCACCAGTAAAAAAGTTTGAGAACCACTGGTTTAGATGACTCACTTATATTCATATGTTTATATTGCTATGGTAAAACCCCGAGGTACAGTTGTTACAGGAACTATATAAGTTAATAAATAAAGACACATAAAATAAGTTAGCCCTGGCTGATGGGCCAGTGACATTTAGGGCTTCAACCCCGAGCCAACCTGTACTCAAAGCAGCCTCTTAACCTGCAGTCTTACTCTATAGCAGCGTGCTACTTCCCACAAGAAAACATTTGAAGGAAAGCCTGAGTATGTGGGGCATGTTTGTAATATTTGATATCAAAACTTTTCTGAAGTAAATCACTTCAGCTGTACTACTTGCTACGGTCAATCACGAATGAAATACTATTTACAAAATGGTACCAGCAACTCCATTTGCCAGCTCCAGCAGTGCAGGTTAGCCAGCTTGTTAGATGATCATTGGGAGGCTGTTTGGAGAAGGGTGTCTTGGTAGTTAATGCTTTGTACCAGTGCTGAACTCACTGTCAGCGCTTAACAAATATATACAATACGAGTCCTATAGAGCAGTGCTTCTCAAAGTCGGGCCGCCGCTTGTTCAAGGAAAGCTGCCGCTAAAGGGCAGCCAGCACATCCCTCAGCCCATGCCACTTCCCGCAGCCCCCATTGGCCTGGAGCGGCGAACCGCGGCCAGTGGGAGCCGCGATCAGCCGAACCTGTGGACTTGGCAGGTAAACAAACCGGCCCGGACCACCAGGGGCTTTCTCTGAACAAGCAGCTGCCCGACTTTGAGAAGCATTGCTGTAGAGCAGAGCAGCCTCCTTTTAGATACACACAGCAAATAGGGCCGGCTCCAGCGTTTTTGCCGCCCCATAGGGTGACCAGATGTCCCGATTTTATAGGGACAGTCCTGATTTTGGGGTCTTTTTCTTATATAGGCTCCTATTACCCCCCACCCATTGTCCCAATTTTTCACACGTGCTGTCTGGTCACCCTACGCCCCAAGCGGGGGGGGAGGGGGGGGGGGGGCTGTGATGGGCAGCGCTTCATTCTTCAGCAGCAATTCGGCAGCAGGTCCTTCCCTCTGAGAGGGACTGAAGGACCAGCTGCCGAATTGCCACCGAAGACCCGGACGTGCCGCCCCTTCCCGTTGGCCCGTTGCTTGCTGCGCTGGTGCCTGGAGCCGGTCCTGACAGCAAACAAAAATATGTGGAGAGAGCTATAGCACACTAAAACACTTCAGGAATTCTTACAGAAAAAAAAAAAACTTTCAATGCTGGTGAACTCTGACATCTCCCTTCACTCCCTTTTGCATTTCTTTGTGCAGGCATACAAGCTGTTAATAAGGACTATTATTAAAGACAGACCAGGGTCTCTTCTTACTCAGGCAGGACTCTACTTGTCATGAGCTTTACCACTTGGCTATTTGTAAACAAACAATCTCAGTCATGCTGAATAAGAAATATTAAGAGTTATATCCACAGCTTGTGTAGAGAATTGCAGAATTTTACCCAGGTGCATTCGCACCAAAAAATACCAAAGTTCTATATGTAAAAGAACTCAAGATCATTTTATGTTAAAAAATAATCAGACAGATTACATTAAACTTGAAATATTGCCCAGCTGAATGAAACAGTCTGTTGGGTGCTGCTCTGAATTACATCAATGCTGCATAAAACCCTTGATTAGAAAACAATACAGTTTCAAGCAAGGCAGGTGGTCACACTGCCTGCTCCCCTCCCAACTCCACCCTTTAAGAAGATAAAACAACGGATCACCATTTTGGTTCCACATACCATGTGCATCAAAGAATTCATCATCTGAGCTGTCGTCTGAATCTCTGGCAATGCTCTGCATCCTCCACTCGGATATACTATGGCGGGAGGGGCTTGCTGGAAAAAACAAAAAAAAAGGCGTATGCGGAAAGCTACATAAACAAGGCAGAGTGTTCCTGACATGGTCTTTGCTACAGGAACATAGTCGTGTGCACCTTGTGAAAATCTATCACTGCAGCGATAGATTAAGGCACAATATTCCAGTGATGCTAGTGTGATGTCAATGTACCACTTTACAAGTCCTGTTTGCTTACTGTGGTTATAACCTGCCCGCAAGCTGCCACATTAAAGCAAGCTGTTTGTATCACTCTTATGCTATTTTGAACGGCAGCTATTTATAACCATTAGTAGGATGTGTAAAATCATTTTGTTTTTACAGTTTGCAATTAAAAAGGAAACAGTCTGATTTGTAAGCCTTCTTCTCGACTGTAACAGCACACAAGCCGTGCTACAGCTTCCACTAACTTTCAGATGGGAAACTACCTGGAACAGTATGGAGAGAAATAATCTGTTTTCTAGAAGGAAATTGCTTCCATACCAATTGGAACACAGATCTATTTAAACTTTAACTGGGGTGATTTAAATAAAATGCTACCAAACTATTTTTATGGAAGTTCTCAGTGTGCACTATGGACAGATTTACACTAATACAGTGAGAACAAGAGTACATGACAATTCCTTCAGTGTCTGTTTGCCCTCCTTTTCTTACATCTACTTGATCCCTTTCATTTTCCATTTTTTTTTAATTAATGGAGATATCCCATCTCCTAGAACTGGAAGGGACCTTGAAAGGTCATCGAGTCCAGCCCCCTGCCTTCACTAGCAGGACCAAGTACTGATTTTGCCCCAGATCCCCAAGTGGCCTTCAAAGTTCATTGTGCTAAGTAAACCTTTTGTGGCATTAACTTTCAAAATACAATTTAGAAACTAGCTACTGTGAACTCTTTTTAGCGGAGCTCTTCACAGGATACTAAGTCAGCTAAAGTGAAAATCATACACAAAGAAGCAAGAGAGACTGGTTCTCTCTCTCTCAGTTTCACTCATGATTGTGGTGCACCCGTCAATGTTACAGAACAGGGAGCACACACAAAGTACCTGTAGCAGCAGCATTCTAATGTAACACAGCAGGGTTACAATTTTCATTTAGCATACAAAGAACATTGAATGGCTCATGTTATTGTAATGGCTGTATGAAAACTATTTATTCCATTGCTGTAACAGGGTTAAATATGTGAGTCAGATTCTTACGATTCTAATTTTACCTCCTAATTGTCATGTGGAAAGACCACTGTGACCCTGAGTAGAGGCAGTTAATTACAGCTTAGTTGGTTCTGTAGCCCCCGACTATCCCACCATCCACCCCTCTGGGAATAGCGAGCAGTGTGATTGGCATAGCCGAGCTAAATCACACTGGAATGACGTCAAATGCACTCGCATGCTAGTTTCTAAAAATAGAGCACGTAATAATATATGGGATGGTGACAAGAGCCCCACTCACACCAGGGGTCTTGCTTAGGCAGTGTAAAACAGATCAAGTCTGCATACAAAGAGAGGGAGTTACTTTCTTGTCAAAGGTAGCTGTAAATCCAGACAGCTCTTCGCATTTATGTATGTGAATATGTTGCTGTTTCTTAAACCTAGCATGAAAGAGGATTAAAATATCTGCATGACGTATTTCCCAGCTCATTGCAATTCACTCCTTTCATCACTTTTTCCAGTAAAATCCATGCCAATCTGAAGTTTAAAAATCATGCTTTGCTACCAGTGAAAACCTTTAAATGAAATCCTGAGAGGTGCTGAAGAACTGCAATTTCCATTGGCCAAGTCTACACCAGGGACAAAAATGGTGTGTTTTTTACAAGGAGATAGCTAACAAGAGACGTCTCTGTCACTGTAAAATACCGGCACAGCCAAGGCAAGTGGTAGTTTTATCTCCAGGTAAGTGTGTATCAACTGAAGAGAAAGTTACTCACCTTGTGCAGTAACGGAGATTCTTTGAGATGGTTGTCCCTGTGGGTGCTCCACTTTAGGTGTTTTGGCGCCCTGCACTTCTAATCAGAGATTTATAGTAGCAGTGCCCTGGTTGGCCATGTGTGCAGCAACCATCTTGAGCCACTCCGAGCGGTTACCCCCGCGTGCGCAGCCAATTGTCCCCCAATTGCTTCTCTAACCCAAAGGATCAACATGAAACTCCGAAGTGGGGGGGGAGAGGGAGTAGTGGAGCACCCACAGGGACAACCATCTCAAAGAATCTCAGTTACTGCACAAGATGACTAACCTTCTCTTCTTTGAGGAGTGTCCTTGTGGGGTGCTCCACTTTAAGTGACTGTAGAGCAGTGCCCCTTGGTGAAGAGGAGGGGCTTCGGAGTTGATTTGTGAACGGTGGAGAGCACCGAGAATCCAAACTGAGCATCTGCGGCTGATTGTTGCTGTAATGCATAGTGTTTGGTAAAGGTATGGGCTGATGCCCAGGTAGCTGCTTTACAAGTGTCCATGATGGATACATTATTGAGAAAGGCTATCAACGTGGAGCGCGCTCTAGTGGAGCATGTCCAAAGTCCAGAGGGAGCTTGCAGATCATAGTTTTAGTAACATAATTGGATACAGGTAGATATCCACTGAGAAAGTCTCTGCTTGGAGATGGGTTGACCTTGGGAATGTCCTGTTGTGGATACAAACAGTCTGGCTGATTTTCTAAATGTTTTTGTTCTGTCTATGTAGAACGCTAGCACTCTGTGGACGTCCAGCATGTGGAAGGAGGCCTCCCTGTTGTCAGCGTGCAGTTTGGGGGAAAATACAAGTAAGTAAATGGGCTGGTTGAAATGGAAGGGGGTAGGAAACTTAGGATGTGGTCGTAGGATTACTTTGTCTTTGAGGAATGTGGTATAAGGTGGGTGCGCCATTAGGGCACCAGCTCTTCCACCCTTCCTGCTGACGTGATAGCTATTAGGAAGGCAACCTTCATGGATAGGTGCAACAACGAGCAGGTCATTAGTGGTTCAAAAGGTTTGCCCATGAGGGCATGGAGAATGAGATTGAGATCCCACATAGAAGTCGGGTCCCGTAATGTGGCATAACTGTTCTCTAAGCCCTTGTGGAAGTGCTTAATGGGTGAGTGAAGATGGTGACTCCATCCACCTTAGTGTGGAAGGAGGTGATGGCTGCTAGATGGACTCTGAGTGAGCTAGTAGATAGGCCTGACTTTTTTTAGTGTCAGTATGTAATCGAGGATTATGGGTAGAGGGGCCGATTGTGGAATAATCTGCTTGTCCCAGCACCAGGTACAGAACGGTTTCCACTTGTGCGTGTATGTTTTTCGTGTGGTCAGCCGCCGGCTGTTCAGTAGTATGTAGTAGTATGTCTTGTACTTCCTTGGAACAGTATGTCTCAAGTCCTGTCATCCACAGATCAGCCAGGCCTTGAGATGGAATATTGAAATGTTGGGGGAGATGAAGGCATCCTGTGTCAGCAAATGAGGCATGAGGAAAAGGGTTTATGGTGGTGTTCCAGCCATCGTTTCAGGTATGGGAACCACGTTTGTCTGGGCCATGCTGGTGTATTGAGGATGACTCTGGATTTGTCTTGCTTGATCTTGTGAAGGACACAGCTCAAAAGGGGGATTGCGGGGAAGGCATACAACAGTGAGGCTTCCCATTTCAAAGGAAAGGCATCGCCCAGAGAGTCGTGTCCCAGCCCGGCTCGGAAGCAGTACTGTGGACACTTGGCATTGTGAGCCATAGCAAAAAGATCTATTGAGGGGAATTCCCATTGTTTGAATAGAGTTTTTAGGATTCCGGAATCAATCTTCCACTCATGCGTTTGTGAAAAGTTCCTGATTAGTTGGTCTGCTGTAGCATTCTGGCATCCTGGTAGGTAGAATGCCATGCTGTCTATGTTGTTGGAGATGCTCTACTGCCAGAGGCAGACTGCTTCTGCACAGAGTGGATAAGATCGGGCCCCTCCTTGGCAATTTATATAAAACATAGTCGCCAAGTTGTCTGTAAGAATCTGGACAGTCCTGTTGCAGATTAGGGGGAGAAAGTGATGGCAGGCACTTTGGGCTGCAAGTCAGACAGCATTTGAAACCTGGAGAGCCAGGGATGTCTGAGAGGCTATGTTGAAAGCAAGAATGGGAATAGTTCCGTTCTTATGCCTCTTTTGTCATTGGGTAATTACCCGCCTGAGGTGGGGGAAAGAGGAGGACTAGGAGAGGAAATGTTTTTTTGTTTTTTTAATGGTAAAGAAAAATTTAAGGCGAAATTAATAAAGAAAGGGTACTAGCTGGGGAAAGAACTGAAATAATAGAAATATCGAAAGCTGTGAGGCACTGCTGTCATTCCGACCGAAGCCAAAGGCGGAAGAGAAGGAACTGGGGGGATGGTTGGCTGCACACGCAGGGTAACTCCTAAGAGCCGTGCAAGATGGCTGCCGCATGTGTGTGGCCAACCAGGGCACTGCTACTACAAATCTCTGATTAGAAATGCAGGGTGTCAAGAGAGCCTCCGAAACAACCCTGACATCATAATCAAAAAGGCTGACAAAGGAGGTGCTGTCGTCATCATGAATAAATTGGAATATGACCAAGAGGCTGCTAGACAGCTCTCTAACACCACATTCTACAGGCCATTATCCTCTGATCCACTGAGGATTACCTAAAGAAACTACACCATCTGCTAAAAAAACTCCCTGACAAAGCACAGGAACGAATCTGTACAGACACATGCCTAGAACCCCGACCAGAGATATTCTATTTGCTATCCAAGATCCATAAACCTGGAAATCCTGGATGCCCCATCATCTCAGGCATTGGCACCCTAACATCAGGCTTGTCTGGTTATGTGGACTCTCTCCTCAGACCCTACTCTACCAGCACTCCCAGCTATCTTCGAGCCACCGCTGACTTCCTGAGGAAACTACAATCCATCCATGATCTTCCAGAAAACACCATCCTGGCCACTATGGACGTAGAAGCCCTCTACACCAATATTCCACACAAAGATGGACTACAAGCTATCAGGCACAGTATCCCCGATAACGTCACAGCTAACCTGGTGGCTGAACTTTGTGACTTTGTCCTCACCCACAACTATTTCACATTTGGGGACAATATATAGCTTCAAGTCAGCGGCACTGCTATGGGTACCCGCATGGCCCCACAGTATGCCAACATTTTTATGGCTGACTTAGAACAACGCTGCCTTAGCTCTCGTCCCCTAACGCCCCTACTCTACTTGCGCTACGTTGATGACATCTTCATCATCTGGACCCATGGAAAAGAAGCCCTTGAGGAATTCCACCATGATTTCAATAATTCCCATCCCACCATCAACCTCAGCCTAGATCAATCCACACAAGCGGTCCATTTCCTAGACACTACTGTGCTAATAAGCGATGGTCACATAACTACCACCCTATACTGGAAACCTACTGACCGCTACACTTACCTACATGCCTCCAGGTTCCATCCAGGACACACTACACGATCCATTGTCTACAGCCAAGCTGTAAGATATCACCGCATTTGCTCCAATCCCTCAGATAGAGACAAGCACCTATAAGTCTCTATCAAGCATTCTTAAAACTACAATACCCACCTGCTGAAGTGAAAAAACAGATTGACAGAGCCAGACGAGTACCCAGAAGTCACCTCCTACAAGACAGGCCCAACAAAGAAAATAACAGAACACCACTAGCTGTCACCTTCAGCCCCCAACTAAAACCTCTCCAGCGCATCATCAGAGATCTACAACCTATCCTGAAAGATGATCCTCTACTCTCACAGTAGGAGACAGACCTGTCCTCGCTCACAGACAACCCCCCAACCTAAAGCAAATACTCACCAGCAACCACACATCACTGAACAAAAACACTGACCCAGGAACCTATCCTTGTAACAAAGCCCGATGCCAACTCTGTCCACATATCTATTCAAGTGACATCATCATAGGACCTAATCACATCAGCCATACCATCAGGGGCTCGTTCACCTGCATATCTACCAATGTGATATATGCCATCATGTGCCAGCAATGCCCCTCTGCCATGTACATTGGCCAAACCGGACAGTCTCTACGCAAAAGAATTAATGGACACAAATCTGACATCAGAAATCATAATACTCAAAAACCAGTGGGAGAACACTTTAACCTGTCTGGCCATTCAATGACCTGCAGGTGGCTATCTTACAACAGAAAAACTTCAAAAACAGACTCCAACGAGAGACTGCTGAGCTGGAATTGATATGCAAACTAGATACAATCAACTCAGGATTGAATAAGGACTGGGAATGGCTGAGCCATTACAAACATTGAATCTATCTCCCCTTGTAAGTATTCTCACACTTCTTATCAAACTGTCTGTACTGGGCTATGTTGATTATCACTTCAAAAGTTTTTTTCTCTTACTTAATTGGCCTCTCAGAGTTGGTAAGACAACTCCCACCTGTTCATGCTCTCTGTATGTGTGTATATATATCTCCTCAATATATGTTCCACTCTATATGCATCCGAAGAAGTGGGCTGTAGCCCACGAAAGCTTATGCTCTAATAAATTTGTTAGTCTCTAAGGTGCCACAAGTACTCCTGTTCTTTTTTGAAGACACCTAAAGTGGAGCACCCACAGGGACACTCCTTGAAGAAGAACTGTAGGTTGTCCAATGTGGTTCACTTCGCCCAACTACATCAAAGGAAGGAATTCTGGCCCCAAGGACTTCAATAGGCCACGTTTTCATCCTAGGATTTTACAGTGAGATAGCTACCCTACTGCAAAACACACAACTTTTTTGCTACTGTAAACCCTGCCACTGTCTTTGATGTGACTTGTGCCTGACGGAAACACTGACTAAAGATGTCACGAGTCATCTTTTCCAAAGAGTGGGTCAAGAAAATGAGGAGTGTACAGTAAAGGATACTTGAGAGAATGTGACTTCCTACTGCACAGGGGAGATTCCTGGGTCTGAAGTGAGTCCTTCAATGAGGTTCATTGGAGCCTCTTGGACATTTTTTCCTGCATGGCATTTAAAAGGAAATACAAACATGATCCATGGTGGCATCTGATCTCCTTAGCCATGGATGATGGTTAGAGCACATTAACAGCAGCAAAATGCAACAGCTGTCATTCATCTCTCTCTTCACCGACAGTGGTGACCTGTATTATTTCCCCAAAAGGCCAATTATGGTGCTTAGCTGTGCAAACTACATTGCAGCAGCCTGGGAGCCAACCCCCTCCTTAGAAATGAACGACAAGCAGTAACATTTATCGCTGATCAGGGAGGATTATGCCTGTCACTTTAACTGTATTTCAGAGAAATCCAAAGCAGGAGACATGGACTCTAACAATTAATCAGATCAAGGCCTATTCAGTGACTCTCTCTCTCTGCATCTAGCATTTCACATCAGACAGGCACATGTCCAGAGAGAGAACATCGCCTGAGGAATTAAACCTTATAAAAATGTCCATGTTACTAACAACATGGACTAATTCTTCCCTCCCCCCCATGGTGCCCTGCTTGTTTTCTTTTGACAACAATCACTGCCACCAGCTCTCACTGCCTTTCCTCATTTCCCCTTTTTGTAATTTATTTAACTTCGACGGAATTCATGGCAATGTCATTTCAGGAGCCGCTGTTGCAGCATGGGCATAACCCTCAACACAGCTCCACCAGAGGGGACTTTCACACCAAATGCACAGGCTAACGAAGTGAGTCAGTTAGCTGGTAGCAAAAAATAAGCTCTGACCCATTGTATGGGCTAGCCACTGAAGTGAGACATGATCACACTTACCCAGCGTGTTACATCAGCACCCTTTATGCTTGAACCAAGGCAAGAGTTGTATGGTTTTTTCCCAACGCAATTAATCCCATTACAAAACATCTCACCTCCTCTTTTTGAAGATCGCGAGGATTTGGAAGACGTGGACCATTGCTTGGTTATCCCTCTCCCAGACACGGCTTCACCAATATTACTAGCAGCGTCTGCTGCGTCGACGGAGGACATGGCATTGCTTTCAGCATCATTCTTGCCTGGGGAGTCTTTGGCTCCGTGCTGCTCTGCCTCACTTTCACTGTAGCTGAACTGAGCCATCTTCTGAGCCAGCATCAGCTGTGCCTCCTTCTCGAGCTGCCGGATGTCCTCGATGGTGAGCCCGTACCATTCATCCTGCCAGCACCACGCCTGCCGGTGGGCTCTCACCATTACCTTCCGAAGGCCTGCAAAGCAACAACATGCCAGTGACCAGAAAAGCTAACACACAGCAGAAACTTTATTCATTTAGTAGAAGTCTCTAAATCATCACTGAGTTGATTTTAGTGGCATTAATTACACAGAGCTAACCAATCTGCCATAAAGGGGTCTCTGCTAGGAGGGATGTTACCAGCCATTTGAAAACTATACAGACTGGTCAGTTCACTAACCCCTGACCACAGTGGCCCACAGCTGACACTGCACAGACGTTCAATGGGCCAGAGTCTGGACCACTAAAGACAATGCAAGTTTTGCCACTGATTTAAATTGGGGATGGTTTCATATAATCCAAACCCAGAGCTGGATTTCATGACTGGCTCCTCTCTTTATATATATAATGAGCCTAACTAAAAAGCCAGACCCAGCTACAACTCACACTCTGAATTTTGGGAAGTTTGAAGTCTGGATCCAAATTGTATAGGTCAGGTATATCCCTGGTCAAAGCTTTGCCTGGCTTCCTATCCAGGAGAGTTTCAAACGGTGCTATCAGGTTTTCCCATGAATATTGCATGCAGCTCTACTTGTGGGCAAAATAGAATAATGAATATGAGCTTCCAAACTAGTGGCACAGGAGGAGAGAGAGAAGGGGAAATAATACTTTATTTCACAACATACAGGCTCTTTTTACTGATGCATTAGAAACATCTAGTGGATAATGACATCATTTAGCATTTTACTCCAATGCATCACATTTCCGAAAGGGAGATCCTTCCAAACATGAACAATATTTACGATTGTGCTCCAGAAACTTTCTTCCAAAGTTAAACATGATGGCCACCATTACTAGGACATTAAACTTTAAAGCAGATGTCATTGTTTGGGATTTTCAATGAGGACTACTTAAAATCTCATGGTAGATCATGCCCTTAAACTGGTGATTATCTCTGATGGATGCACAGGACATACAAACAGCACATTCCAATTTTCAAGTCTTTTACAAACATTAACAAATTCATTCTCACAAACCCTTCAAATAAATAACATTATCCCCACTTTACATATTGGGAAACGGAGGCAGAGATGGGTTAAGGGACTTGCCCAAAACAACAGAGGTGAGATTGGAAGTCCAGAGTTACTGGCGCTTCGATTATTGTATCAAGTCCCCACATTCTGAGTGGGAATGAGACTACACAGGAAAGCTCTGAGACAGTCCACCATTTCAATGAGGCCTCTGACCTAAGATCACTGGCCACAATTGTGCTTCTGACATAATGAGCCACAGAGAGGTCACTGAACTGCCCCAGGATTATTGAAGCCAATTAACAATTAATTAAGGGGGAAAAAAACAGTCAAGGCCATGGGTAAAGACTGGCTCTCTCAGCCCTACAGAGAATAGAGATGGGACAGACCTAGTAAAGCCATCCTCCACCTCCTCTGCTCCTGATGAAGGCAGAATTGCTCCCCACAGAATACAGTTTCTAGTTGTTTGTCTCAAGTGATATTCACAGCTTCCTTAAGAAAGATTTCTAAGAGTGTAGAATGGCTAACTACTACAATGATTTTCCAGATCTTCAGTCTAATGTTACTTTTGCTTAGTTATCTATCCTTTTGTAGCAGCCTAAATCATTCCTCTCCCTTCAGTTGCTTGCACCCTTTAATTATTTGTAACATGTTACCTGATACGTCTCCCTGCCACCTTCTGTGATTGTTTTTATACACATATTTGATTCTTTCTTTCCATATAAGTCATTCTCTCCAGCCATAGGCAGTGTTGTTGCTATTCATTCTGATGAATTCTCTGTCAGATAATGGTGCTACAGTCAGTTTGCCAAGCACCATGAAGTCACTTATTGCCTCTGATAGAATGACTCAAGACAAGGCAGCGGCATATTGGGTCATTGGTTCCTGTGTCAGATCAGTCTGAGCTCACCGTATGCTCAGGCTATGTTTGCAAAATACAATGGCGTGTATCAATGTTGTGTGCGCGCTTGCCAGGCATCCAATGCTCTTTTTCAAAAGGTAATTTCATGCAACACATGCATGTCCTAGCCACTGCATTGTGACCTTTTGGGGCAGGGCAGCAGTGATTAGCATCTCAATTCTGTTCAAATTTCCCCCCACCCCTGGCCAATTTGATTTTGTTTCACCAATCAGATTATTTGTCATGGACTTGCTGGGGAACTCTTTAGCTATGGGTGTCACCTCCAATGCCTTTCCCAAGAACAGCTGGACATTCAGCAGCTATAAACAAGGCTTAAACTGCCAGTCACATATCCCCCTTTTTTTGAGGCTGAGAGTTTATAGCCAAGAAATTCTTTCACCAGTTTCCACTGTATTGTGCTCTGTTCTGCCACAGCTGTGGTTGAGATCTACCATGGGTTGGAACTGGAACCTTTTAGGACAGTGGCAGCACTCTGAAAACGGATTGCTTAACCACCTTGAGAAAGGGTGAGTGCTTGGTCTGATCACAGTGACCCTTCCAGCTCCATCTCAATGTTGGAAACCTGCTGCCTCCACCTGCCCCTATTCCAGAACTCGGGAGGCTCGTTAGCCTGACGATCTCTGCTCACACTACTGAATACAGCCTGGATATAATAATGCCTCAATTGCTCTGCTTCTCTCAGAAACTCTCTGTGTAAAGGCTCAGACAGCTCTGATCACAGACCTTATTTTAATCATTAGGACCAAGAAAATCACATGGGATAGTAAGCCAGACTCCTTTAATTCCTCTTCACCTCCCTGTCTCACTCCCCTTCCCTTAGATTATAGGAATTACATGTATAACCCCCATCCCAACAACGAGAGAGCAGTCCTCCCCTTCTGTACTAGAACTGGATGAACAGTTTGGCTGGAGATCTAAATCACCTCTTCCTACAGCACTATTCTTTTGAAAATGACATCGCGGGCTCCCTGTTTATTGTGTGTCTGTCATTCCAGACCAACAGTTTTCATTTAACCAGTAAATAAATGTTTTTTCTACCTGCCAGGCTGCAGACTCAACCTGGGACAGGACAATTAAGCTGGGCATGGCTCTCTCAGGCACAGGACAAGATCTGGAGGCAGTGTACAATTTGGCCTCCGGAAAGAATCTTTCTTGCTCTCCATGGTCTAAAGTTCTTACCTGGCCCCCACTGCCATAATATCTGAGCATATCACAAACATCACTGAATTTATCCTCAACACCCTTCTGCGGTAGAAAAATAATATTGTGGCAGCTTGAGCACTGTGGCACAGAGGGACCATGTAACCTTTCTGAAGTCACAAAGGAAGTCTGTGGCTCAACTGGGAATTGAACCCTGACTTTGAGTGTCTGTCCAGTGCCTTAACCACAAGACCATCCTCCCTGTGCACGAAGGGATTCCCAGTTCCACTACCAGATCCCAGGAGAACTTTCTGGGGCTGTCAGAACAAAAAGCATTTTACTTTTAAACTGGGCAAATGTGATCTAGAGTCAATAAGAGCAAACAACCATGGAACTCCATGATGCTATTTTTACAGAAGAGAGCTGGAACAACAGACATTGCTGAGCAAACCACTATCACATGGTAATATGGGTCAGGGTCAGGTTTGCTGAACTAGATGGATGTAACCTTTACTGAATTGTTTTCTTTCACTTTTGACACTTTTAAGGTACATCTACACTGCAGTTGGCAGCATGTTTCCCAACTCAAGTAGACTTACATGCACTAGCCTGGCTTGAGCTAATGCACTAAAATAACAGTGTAGCCAGGGGTAGCATGGTTGGGCTGCTTGGGCTAGCCTGTGAGTACGAACCCGCCTGGACCCCTAGGGGGTATGTACTTAAGAACGGCCCTACTGGGTCAGACTAAAGGTCCATCTAGCCCAGTATCCTGTCTGACGACAGTGGCCAATCCTGGTGCCCCAGAAGGAATTAACAGAACAGGTAATCATCCAGTGATCCAACCCCTGCTGCCCATTCCCAGCTTC
This sequence comes from Trachemys scripta elegans, assembly GCF_013100865.1. Taxonomy (NCBI): domain Eukaryota; kingdom Metazoa; phylum Chordata; order Testudines; family Emydidae; genus Trachemys; species Trachemys scripta. The sequence continues at coordinate 7,844,824 of NC_048312.1, forward strand.
TGGCAAACAGAGGCTAAGGACACCATCCCTGGGTGGCTAACCCGAGCCACCACCATGTTAACCCCAGCTACACTGCTATTTTTAGAGCATGGGAGCAGGGCCGGCTCCAGGCACCAGCGTAGCAAGCAGGTGCCTGGGTCGGCCAATGAAGAGGGGGGCGGCACGTCCGGCCATTCGGTGGCGGGGCCATCACTCCCTCTCGGAGCGAAGGACCTGCCGCCGAATTGCCACTGTAGAATAAAGCGGTGGTAGAGCTGCCGCCGATCACGGGTTTTTGTTTTTGTTTTGGTGCTTGGGGCGGCAAAAATGCTAGAGCTGGCCCTGCATGGGAGCTTGATCCTGTCTAGTCAAGCTGGGAAGCACTCTCCCAGTCTCAATATAGACATATCCGTAGATTGGAATGCAACAGACTGGTCCAATAACATGAAGAAAAGCTAGTGCTACCATGTAGTCTCCCAAAGAGCTCTCTCTTTCTCATAAAAAAGACGAATAGTAAGGGAGAATCAGAATTGATTTTCATCTTGAGAAATTTAGAGAGAACAAATTGTCACAAAGCCCTGGCTTGTCTCATTCCGGTTCTCACCTTCATTTATGGAATGAGCACAACCCTATTTGTCCTTATGCAGGCAAGACACCCACTAAAGTCAATGTGAATTCGGCCTATGAAAGAAATGCAGGAACAGTCTCTTTATGGATAAGCACCAAATACCTCTTCAGCCTACATACTAATAATAGTTAGTGTGGTTTTATTAACTCTCCAGGGAGTGCAACATTTTGATTAAAACAAATAATATTGCCGTACTTTTGAGTGAAGAAAAGACTAGTATCTCTGTGTTGATTTAATTGTAATATTTTCCACTGTTTTAGGACAGATCATCCCTTGTGATTATCAGCAGGCGGTGGACGTTTAATCACTTGTCTTTCAAGCTTGTCATCCCAGCTAACTCTGTTACAGTCAAATTATAATAATACTTCTAGAATTCAACCAGTGTGGAGCCATTGGAGGGCTCTGTCTGTGGCTAAAGATCTCTCTTCATAGGTCAGGGTTTGCTTTTTCTATTTAAGTAAAACCACAAATACAATCCAAGTATAATATAAAAACACTGCAGAATCTAAGTATATCTGGGCAGTTGTTTTTACACACAAGAGTGACACGTCCCAAGCATTTTATAACACACTTGCAATTTCCTGGCTGCAGATAAAGGACGTCTGATTTCCCTTGTGTGGGCACGTTATTTCCTTGATAGCCATAACAGATACCATAACCTTGTCCGAACAGTTCTAGTTGCTTGAACATTTCTGATAAAATGTAACCCTGAAGTTGTGTGTTTATTTCCCCCCCGCCCCCCGTTTCCCTTATTTAGGCTACTCACAAAGCAAAATGACATGGTTATGTCTGATCCTCCAGCTGCAATCTATTAAAACACAAGCTTAGCGGAGATGCCAACACTTGTACATATCAAGCTGTAAGGGCTGGCCAATATATGGGAGCCCTTCCATAGACTTAAATGGGCATTGGATAAGACATTACTAGATGAGTACTTTACAGAGAAAATTTAAGTGACACAAAACTTCTCAGAAAAATACGGACTTATCCAGAAAATTCTCAAGTTATCAGCACTAGCATACACATCATCTGCAATATATAGTCTTAAGATACATCATCACTGATTTGTTTAAGAAAAACAAAAGAAATATAACCCATGTACAAAGGGTACCAACTGAGTGGGAATGGCAAAAATCCTAAACTTGTACAACATTGTGCATCATTAATGTAAACAAACTCTTTGGGGTTCAATCCAAAGCACATTCAATTAGCACAGCAGACTAGGGGCACGTCTTCACTACCCGCCGGATCGGCGGGTAGCAATCGATCTATTGGGGATCGACTTATCGCGTCTAGAGAAGATGCGATAAAATCAAACCCAGATGGCTCTGCCGTCGACTCTGGAAATCCACCACGGCAAGAGGCGGAAGCGGAGTCGACGACGGCGCAGCAGTAGTTGACTCACCGCTGTCCTCACAGCCAGGTAAATTAACCTAAAATACGCAACTTCAGCTACGCTATTCACGTAGCTGAAGTTGCGTATCTTAGGTCGACCCCCCCCCCATAGTGTAGACCTAGCCTAGATTAATAGCCCACATTTTCAGTGAATGTCTCAAGATGTCAGATAACAGAGCGACTGTCCAATTAGTTAACAAATGACTTCTATGTTCAATCAGAGACTGAGAACATTTCAACGGTCTCTCTCACAGCCATTCCCTTCCTTATCTAGCCTCTTAGTAAGTCAACCACATATTATAATTTTCCTATTTTTAACTAAACTAATGTTTTCTTCTCTTTCAACTCTTTCCCCGAACTTTCTATTGTACGTCATTACTGAACACAGTCTAAATAACTCCATAGTGCAGAGAATTAGGAGTCTGAACTCCTGCATTCCACTCCCAGTTCTGCTGCTAATCTGTTGACCATGGACAAGTCACTTTACTGTTCCATGCGTAAGCTTCCCCATCTGTAAAATGAGGACAATAGGGAATTTGGGATGAAAAAAGGTCCTCAGAGAAAAACACAAGAGAAGTGCGAGGTCTGAGTACAGTTTAAACCCTCCTACGAAATTGAGTTTACTTCTACATTGTGATTTTGCTATTACCAATTTGGCCTGAGACAACAAGCACATCCTCCAAACTGTTACCAGTACCAAGGGAACATATTAACACCAGGGAGACTCTCTCCTACATGGCAAGTATTGCATCCAGGGCTGTTAAGCAAGGCTATCCATCTCCCACAAATACCCAACTTTTAATTTCCACTCTTCATTCAATTTTCTGACTCTGCTTCAAAGACCTCTCCTATTTTATGCAACTTAAAGTTACTTCAGATCAAAGAGGCATAATTTATATCAATAAAACACAGCGGTAAGGAGCCTGAGTGGCAGACAATCAGATGATATGGCTCACTGCAACAGCTGGATTAACAAGAGACTGAATGAAGTCTTTTAGGAAATATACAAGAGCCATCTTTCCAAGAGACCACAATTTAACTTATGCAAAGCTCCTTTATGAAAAGGATTGGAAAGATTACATTTTTATTGCTAAATGTCAGTAAACGTCAATTTCACCCAACACAAGCAAACCAATGAACAATATTTCCATCGATAATAATCATATTTTACAGATAGGCAAAGAAAGAAAAATGCTGCTTGAGAAGTTATTAGCGTTTGGTTTAAGGATATTTATTTTGACTTGTGATGTTGACAATTTGTGTTTTAACAGTTATAAAGCTTTAATGTTTTGAATCTCAACATCCTCAGACATTAAACCATTGCTGTTTGGCCCCACACTACTGTCTGACACCTCCCATAATTTCACACAATGAAAATGTAAATTGATAAAAAATGCTTAAATATAAACATTGATACTATCAGTTGAAATCATGAAAAAAAAAACAATTCTGCCAATCCTATTTATGAATAATTGAAAGGGCCATATACTTCCTCTTCATTTTCCAGATAAAAAGGGCTCATTTTATTTTGTTGCCATGTTTTGTGACAGAGATGAAATTAACTCATTTCCCCAATATACTGAGGGGGTTTGCTATAGTGTAAGAGCCATCTATAGTACGGCCTGTCAGAGAGGAACAATTCGTCCTCACCAGACTGAAAGACTGGCCAAGAGCCTCGGGTTATGGACAAAGTAAAACCAAAATGGCTCTAGCAGAGCACTCGATACCTGCTACTGAGGCTAGTGAATGGACTGTAACAGTGCTCCTGAGATAACTAATATGGAAAACACAGTATGATTACAAACAACGGGACCAATGCTAACTATTGTAAGCAGTACCACCGTCATTCTGTATGAGCGGGCAGAATCAAGTCAAAGAAGCTTTGCCAATAGGAAGGAACGACTGTGCAGATAACGTAGGAAAATGTAGTGTGAATAGAAGCTGGATGTCATTACTTAATGGAATCCAAGGGCTTTCAGTATATACATTTGAATTAGGACATTACATCTGGCATCTTCATTTCCATTTTAATGATTGTGTTTTAGTGTAATTACTAAAATCTTGGATTATCTATCCTTTTTCCCAGCACTCACACATATAATTTCTGAGACATCTGCTGGTTAGCATGCACACATTCACTGCCCTCTACTTCCCACCTTCTCTAAGCCAAGAATTTAGCACGTTTTTACACAGAATTTTAAAGTAAGCAAGAGCTGGGGTTTAGTACAGTTTTGTTTGAGGTAGCTGGGAACTCTTAAAAGAACACTGAAATTTGACTTAACACGAGGTACTTAACTGTAAGTGTCATTTACCACCTCTGCATTGCCTGGGTAGCCACTTGGCACTCAGCAGACTCCCACAGCTCTCTCCCAGCCTAGACTGGGCTCATTATAAAAACCTGTGGTGGATCCCCCAACTGAATTATCTTGCGCTAATGTAAGACTATCCCCAATTGTTGCCACAAACTGAGACCCAAAGCAAATTAAACTTCTGAGCCTCAATAAATGAATAATTTTAAATGGTGAATCCTGTTTCTGTTTTTCCCCACCCACCCCCCACCCCCGTTTTTGGGAGCATCAGCACGTATGGGTTTGGGCAGAGATGGGAAGTTCCAAACTCCTGCAAGAAAACCTGTTCTCACAAGGCATGATTTTGCAGACTCAAAGTTTTGGACAGTTTGGATAAGCAAATAAATTACAGGATGTTCACCCAAACTGAACCAAATCTCTAAACCTTTAAAGGCATCATGTCTTCACTTCATCTAGCACAAACTGAAGTGCCTCCTACTCTATACAGACAAACTAATGAAGGGTCTAAAATTTGAGATCAGCTGTTGGAAGAAAAAGTGAGATATGTATTTTCCAAATGGATTACCTTATTCCACCTACTCCCTATGGTGCAAGTCCCAGTAATTGTCCCCAGCAGGCAAACCCAGGGAAATTCAATCCAATCAAAACTAGAGCAGCTGGAAAGCAAGGAGGGAAAATGACCCATCTGAAAGTGTACCTGCAAATGAGATACAACTGGAATGGCTCAGTAGCAGGTAGAGGCGGGTTTGATTGTTTTTGCATTAGCTTTGCAATTTTCTAATGCAGATGAGAGGTTAGAAAGCAGTGTTAATCAGTATCAATGCGTTCACAATTCACTGTCAAAGTGCTAAAACTTGGCATTTGAGACCCTACAGTGACTGGAAACATCAGTAAAACCACAGAATCCCTACTAGAAAGAAGAAATTATGGGGCTGCACTGGCCATTTAGTTAGCACTGCAACTGATGACCAACAGCCTTATTTAACACGCATCAGTGCCATCACTCTGTACTTAATGATAATGCATCTAATCAGTACAACATTTCTAGATAATTGAATGTGCATGTTCTGAGCAAGCAACCTTCTAGGCCCCCTATGTAGTAGGGTCCCCTATAGCCTGGATTCTTGGGAAGGACACTTGGCAGATTTCACTGTTTTAAGGAACCATTTAATCTCTTTTCAGACCAGTCGTACATCCTGCCTATTGTGGCGTGGCGCAAAAACTGTCTCAATTATGTTACAGATTTTTTGCAAAGCCGAAGCACAAATTATTACCAACGCTGCTGCCATCGTCCCGCCATGTACAGCATCCATTTAGCTAGTCCTCTGACAAAAACACAAGCTGGCCTCCTTTAGAGGCACCGACGCAAGAATGCACATGCTAATCAGTGTGGTACCTTTACTGTAGCTGAGAATTGCACTGAACCACATTTAATTATAATCACAAGAGGACAGAGAGTCTTCAGTGGTGCATCATTGAGGACTGAGAGATTTGTGACTATGCAGAGCCCCTGGCCAACCCTCCTCCCACTCAGAAGGGAAGCAAGGAGGCCTGAGAGAGAGAGCAGTTCTGAAAGTGTGGGGCAGAGTGGAGATTCCCCACCCCCTTCCACTGAGCCCTGTGGCAGGCTCCTCTGCAAGGCCCATTTACTTGCGTTTGGGAGGCACCTGAGGATTTGGCCCACTCTAAGGAAAACCAACAGACCTTTGAAAGTGTTGGTTAGATTTGTGACAGATGAATCCTTTTTGCAGAGGATTAAGGCCCTGCCCAACATTTTCCAGGATACAGCTATGACCAAACATGGTTAGGGTCCACACACAGTCTGACTGCAAACAACGGGAATGATGCTGAGTATTCTGGGCAGTCCCACAGCCATCCTGCATGGCCCTGTCAAAAATCTCTTTTAAGGGCATCTCTTATGTTATATGCACAGGATTCTGGGCCAAGTGTTAATCTGAGTAGCCCAGTGACCTCTTAAGGCATCCACACATGAAAACTGGGCACATACTGTTTATGTAACATGCTGCTGCACTCTGACTCAGAAATGCTAAAAACAATGTTAAAATTTTGACAGCACGTACAAGACTATAGTTACTCACCAACGTCGTGGATAAATCTCTCGATTTTGGACTGCATCCCCCAGTATCTGAACTCCACTTTGCACAGTTTATATGCACACATGATGGGATATTTCCCAGGGTTGTTCTTGTACCCCTCAATCCAGTCCTCGGACAATGGCCCTCTTTTAGTCTTCACAGATTTATAAACCTTTGGATCCTCTTCTGACTTGTATTCATGTGGTGGGATAGGATCTTTAACAATATCAATAGGATCTAAAGGCAGAAAACACAACGTTTTTTAAAGGTTTTCTCTTTCTGCATAACTATAAAATAACACTTTTAAAAATCGCTTTGGTGTCTATCAGAAACATTAAAGCAATTTAGCTCCTTTGTATTTTCCCTTAAACAATTGATATTTAAACTGTTTATACAATTCTGCTAGACAGGGATGTTGACAATGCCTGGAGAACTCACGTGTACAGTCTTAGCAAATGGATATTTTGCCCAAAGATTTTGTAAACCGAGGGTATTTTGGCAGATCTGTTACATCTTTTCAGCTGTAAAAAGAGTTTTTGTATATTTCACCCTTCAGCTCCTCTCATGCCACCACAATGCTGTAGCTCTGCCTAAATTTAGAAGCTTACAATTCAACAGTTTTTTTCTAATAATATCATAGAACAGAGACTAGCCACTGAATATGGTACCATTGCAGAACATCACAGTGATGTTACTGGTTTACTTCTCATTTGCTGATGTTGTGCTATATGTAATATGTAACCTGAATTTTCTTTCTTTGAAGTCTAAAAATTATTTAATGAATACTTTTGTGATAAGGGGGACCAAGCAACTGTAGCTGAACTAATGAATGCATCCTAAAAGGTCTGTAAATAATCCTGAGATCAGAAAACATTGTTAGAGGCATCTAAACTTCCATCTGAAGCGGTTATATATCTCAGTTATTCCCTCAGAATTGACAGGCCTTTCAATAAATTCTGTATGAAGGAAAATGACTCAAATCATTCTTATATAGAGTCAATTTAGTACATAAAGGCTGATCAGGAAGGTCTGACATTCAGTGATGAGAACACACTAATCCAGGCTGAAAATAACAAAAAATTTCAAGCCTACAGAAATTAAACACAGTAAAATTGCACCTTAGATACTATCTTTGCCCACTGATAGGCAGCATTTCAGGAGTTGCTAAGAAAAAAGGTACAGCAACCACTAGGTGTCCTTCTTCCCATCACTGGGATACTGTGCTTGCTAATCTCACAGTCCCTAAAAGAAGGCCAGGCAAAACTCAAATCAATCCATGAGAGTGTCAGTAGTTTCATAAGCAAGTGATGCTTTAATGGTGTGTAACTATAATAGCCAGCACTAACTCCAACACAATGGGTCTACTGCTTATCCCATAGGGACTGGCCAAGAGGAAATACAAGCGGCAGGAATCAGGATGACACTTGCCATTTTCGGCCTTTTCACAAAATGCCTTTTGCCTTCTTCACATTGAAGTCCTTTGTAAGGCTCAATAAACTGATCTGCCCAAAAGGTTGCAAATGGGAATTTAATGCTGAAATGTTGGCCAGTGCTGAGATGGTACTGGGGAGAAAGGGGGAAGATCCTTCATATGAGGGTTTTGAAAGTTTAAACAGGAACAATGTTTTCCCATACAAGGAAAATGAATTATTATAAAATTATTTAAAAATAGCAATACTTTCCCCTTTGATAGCTCTATCCGGTATCTCAAAGCCCTTTAAGAAGGCTTAGTCCTCACAGAATCCAAATGAGGCAGGAAAGTATTAGCCCCATTTACAGTTGGAAAAATGGAGACAGATGGAAAAAATTAAGTGATTTGCCTAGCATCACACATAGTCTGCAGCAGGGCCAGGAACAGAGCTCCTAGTTACCAGTTCTTTTTTTGTAACCATTAGACAATGCTTCTTCCCCTAAGAAAAATTACTATAAAAACTTCTGTGTCGCAATCAATAGGCAGGATAGAAGAAAAAGTGAGGGGAAAAGTGATATTCACCAAGAATTGTCTGTCTTTTTTCTGCAGGAGAAAGGTTGAATACATTGACATGATCCCCTGGATCGGCTTTATAATACGTTTCAATATCAATAGAGAATTTCTCCACAAAAGGACACGTATACCTGGAAGAGAAGAGTAATGAAGCTTAGACTAAAGCCTATTAGACTTGATGGAGGAGAGAAGTGCTTTCATAACAGACACCTAAATACCGGTTGCGAATCCAGGCCATTTCTCGCTCATGTTTTGCTTTAAATACCATTTAAGATGCAATCTGCATGTACAAAAAAGGAGCCAGTGATTTTGCTGTGTTAACATTTTGTTCTTAAGGCCAGAGCGTGGCCTCAGGACATGGTTTATATGGGAATGCTCGCTACACTAAGACTCCAAGACCACAGATTATCTCTGATATTAGGCTAAAAGTGACTACTGCCCATCACGCTAATATCTGAATGCCTTCCAAATACAGTGAATGGCAATGCCAAAGTCCCTAGGGGGACTCATGGAGTATTTGGCTCTTCCCTTTTGGGGATTAACCCTACACCTAGTAGAGTTTTTATTTATTTTTTTTAAATTAACAAATACATAATCAATAAAATAATCAGTAATAATAATAAAGCCCTCAGCATGTTAATATCTGAGAACCTCCAAAGTATCTATTATTTTTATTTTTATCCTTAAATCTCTCTCTCTCCCACTTCTCCAACTCTCCAACCTAGAACAGGGTCGGGATGCAAATCCAATTTCATTTTTACTAGGCAGTGTTTGACATGCTGACCTTGCCATCTTCACATACATTTAAATATAATCTAAATTAACTATCAGATATTTGCAACAATTAGTGGAACATGCAGTGTGACACACAAGACTCTGTGTAAAACATTAATGATTTTCCACACTTTGGTGCACAACTGGGCTTACACTTTTAGACAATGGGCCAAATCCTGAAGTCCTCACACAGCCTGCTCACACAAATCTCTGAGGACTGAGTAAGGATTTCAGGACTTGGCTCCAATGTTTCCCTAAAGAATGTTCATGGAAACACAAGAGATGTCATTGTGACTCAGTCATGGCAAGTAAAGTGATATTCAGTTCCTTTCAAAATCTAGGGAGGGCTACATGGAATAGTACCTTGTCCTTGTGTAAGGATATGCATTCCATGACTCCTCTTCAACTCTTAAAGCTGCCTTTGGCAGGATAGACCGAAACCAACTGGGTATATGCATACCAATATGGTACACTTTATGGGTATACTGCCCAATGCCACCAGGTCCATCCGTGTATGGCCTATTCTCCAGGATCTCCACTCCACTGCCTTCGCCACATGTCTCTTCTCTGCTCTTTTTCTGAAAGGAAAAGACACCACTGTTTTTACTCATACACATTTTACATACCACTTGCTCAAAGCACATTAACATGAGAGATGGCATTTCCCCTACATGAACTGACTGATATTCAACAACAGCCACTAACCACCAACACATAAGAATGGCCCTTCTGGGTCAGACAAAAAAGTCCATCTAGCCCAGTATCCTGTCTTCTGACAGTGACCAGTGCTAGGTGCCCCAGAGGGAATAAACAGAACAGGCAATCATCAAGTGATCCATCCCCTGTGTGACAGGGTCAGGCCAGATGGTTACAGGAGAGTGATAGAAGGCAGATATATTAGCCCCAGATTAAGTAGGTCTCTTTTCCCTGGGGAAGGTAACAGGGAAGGTTCCAGAACAATCAGGAACTTTCTGGAAACAATTAAGGCAGACAGGCTGATTAGAACACCTGCAGCCAATCAAGAAGCTGCTAGAATCAATTAAGGCAGGATAATCAGGGCACCTGGGTTTTAAAAAGGAGCTCACTTCAGCTTGTGGTGTGGGTGTAAGGAGCTGGGAGTGAGAGGATGTACTGCTAGAGGATTGAGGAGTATAAGCGTTAACAGACACCAAGAAGGTGGTCCTGTGGTGAGGATAAAGAAGGTGTTGGGAGGAGGCCATGGGGAAGGAGCCCAGGGAACTGTAGCTGTTGTGCATCTGTTCCAGGAGGCACTCTAGACAGCTGCAGTCCACAGGGCCCTGGGCTGGAACCCAGAGCAGAGGGTGGGACTGGGTTTCCCCCAAACCTCCCAATTGACCTGGACTATGGGTTCTACCAGAGGGGAAGGTCTCTGGGCTGTTCCCCAACCCACATGGTGAATCTCTGAGGCAAGAAAATCCACCAATAAGCACAGGACCCACCAAGATAGAGAAGGAACTTTGTCACACCTGTCACTCAGTCACAGTTTCTGACAAACGGAGGCTAGGGACACCATTCCTGCACAGAACTTCCTCGCTGCAGAGTCACCCAATGGTCTCATATTACCACATGCTACCCCCAGAATCAGAGAGATTATAAAGGGAAGAGACCTACTGGGTCATCTTATTTATCCACTGACCAAAGCAGGTATGATCTATTAGACACCGACTCAGGCCAAAACTCTAGTGCAGGACAGCCTGGGAACTGTGAAGAAGTTAAATCAAGATCCAAACCCAAATGTCACAGGCAACTCCCCTATATATATATATATATAATAGGCTGAATCAAAGCTTTGCATTCATAAACTCTGAAGTCTGGATTCAGATCTGAATTGATCAGACCACACCACATAACCTTTTACATTACCAGAAGTAGCAGGAATTGGGTTTTGCCTGCTTTGACATGTATTTTTGCATTGTTACATCAGAGTGACTAATCAACAAATATTAGCTGCAACATCACAATGCAATATATAGGCAGAAATGTAGCATTTAGTGGCATTTTCCTTTAATGATCTGGCAAGAGACAACTCTTTAAGAACAGCCTGAAGACTACACTCTGATAATTAAGATATTTATAGAAAAAATATATTAAATTCGCCAGAATGCACACAGCACCCTCTGGCAGCTTCCATATCCCGGCTTATGTTGAGAACTGTCCCAAACCTTGGCAGCATTTCTTTAATAAGAAAACCTAAGTTCAATGCCTGCAAAGAAAGGCAGAGATGTCCAAAATGTTTGTGCACTTCTAACACACATGCTGCAGTGGGTAGGATAACGCAGGGACTTCAGTATTTCAGCACACCTGACACATTTTCTTTTTTTGTTTTGTAAAGTGCATTGGAAAGGATAGCACTTTGGAAATTAACAAATTGGAATTAGTAGTACAAATTGACTGTAAAAGATACTGCAATACTGACCCTTTCTTTTTGGCAGAAAAACAACATGAAAGGAAACATGGTTTAACAAAAAGTGATTAATAAAAAGCAGAAGATCAGAGTCTGTGTTTGAGGACAAAACAACCAGCAAAGAAGAGCTATTTACTTTCAAACCAATTCTCGAAGCATTTTAAATCTCCCCCTCTCCCCCCGATAAAAGACAAAAAAATCTAAATATAAAAATGTTTTGGGTCTTGTTTTTTGTAAATTGTGATATGCAGTTTAGATAAGCACATTGTAAAAATAATTTATAGAGAGAGCACTGAACTTGCTGTTCATTAAACACACATCCTCTTAAAACAAGTTACGGTCTTTCAGTGCTTATGTAAGCTGTGGCCAAGTCCTGTCCAAATATTTATGACAATAACATTCAATAATCTTGATGACCTGAACATTTTGTAATTTCATAACATAGCAGGTCTAAGAAAAGGCAGCAACCCAGCAGGCATGGTGAATGTGTCAGACAGAATAATAGTAGAGCATAGGGTGACCAGATGTTCCTATTTTATAGGGACAGTCCCGATATTTGGAGCTTTTTCTTCTATAGGTACCTATTACCCCCCACCCTGTCCCGATTTTTCCACACTTGCTGTCTGGTCACCCTAGTAGAGCATCTGGTCTGAAGAGCTGATACAAATTATGGTGCCCTAGAGTTTCATTACATGGCAGTAATACATGGAAATCTGAAGAAGCAGGGGAAACATGGATGACATATTTAGTGCCAAATCACACCATGTAAAACCCTGCATTGGCTGCCTTGAGACCTACCACTAGAGATGATAAAGTCTCCAAGAACTCAAAATCAGATAACAGCTCCCTGCTCTCGGCTGAAACATGAAATAGCCTGAGTGAGCACCCTCAGTTCTCACTGAAATCAGCACCCAGGATCAAGCCTATTATAACTCACACAAACAGTAACTGTGTGTGGAGATTTGCAGACAAACACTCGCATTGGATTTGGATACTGAAATGCTGATGATTTATGTGGCCTGTTTTTATAACCATAGCTGATACCAAGATGGGTGGGGGAAGGGGAAAGAAATCTAGGCTTTATTCTTGATAAAAGCATGTAATTCCATACACTTTATATCATGGCTATAATCGAGTTAAGTCTGAGCACAATATCTCCACTTTTGACTTTCTGCTAAAAGTTTCTCATGTCCCTTATCGTCTTTGAGAGAGCTATCCAGTGGGCCAACCACTTTGCTGGCCCAAGTTACAACCTTGGAGGCCCAACATCTGCATTTCTTACTCAGATGAGACTCCCATCGAATGGATCAGAAAGTTGTGCTGCAGTAAAGGATTGTCTATAGGTGCCCTGCACAGCAGGTCATTTTCTTTCATAAAATACCAACTGCCTACCATGGAGCAAGTTTGAGACAGGATGGAATCAGGCCCAGCTGTCATCATAGCAGAAGAGCTTTGCTTTCTCATATTGTATTTACTGTCTATATAAATGGCATGAACTTCTGCAGGGCTTGAACTGGGAGAAAAGCGGCTGTATTCTCCCAAGCTCCACCCACTAGGCAAGCCACAGTGACATGCCACTCACAGCCCATTGCACAGATATTCAAAATATGATCACGCAGGCTCCGCTGGGCTCCTCCCTTGCTGGGTTCAGAATCACCCTTGGGCAGGCTGGATTAAGGCAAAGCAGGCACAACTGGCATGTACCAAGGGCCCCAGCTCCCAGAGCATTTAAAGAGAGTTATGTTTCTAGTCCTCATGCTTACAGCTGCCGTTAGCCAGAAAGGAAGCCACCTGGCCCCATACCCACCAGCAGCACAGCCTTGTCCCTCACTGCTTGGAAGGCTGGGTAAAGGGCTGGTTGACAGAGGGCTTGCAGGTGCCTTGCTGGGCTCTGAAATATTTGCTCCCCCTTGGTGGGTCTCAAATGTACCCAACCTCTGCTCCTCCCCTCTGACATGGTGGCTCCATGGCTCAGATAGGGGCAGGGTGTGCGTGTGTGAATGGTGCTCCTCTCCCAAACACCAATCAATGAAATGAGACTCCACTCAGAGTACACTGTGCAGATCTGTGACCCTCCTTCTCCCCCCCACTTACGTCAACAGCAGTGAAATAGCTAACAATGGTGACATTTAAAATAGCATCACCGGACATCTGAGTTGCTAGCCCACTGAGGCAAATGGGGCAGCCCCCACCTCCCAGAGCTACTGTTTCAGGCTCCCTGCAAACACAGGCAGGAATCAATGTCTCGGTTGAACTGTGCTCATGTTTTCAGTATAGGTGAAGAGTTCTCTGTGGCTCAAAAGCTTCTCTCTCACTAACAGAAGTTGGTCCCATAAATAAGATGACGATATTTCTTAAAGTAAAAACAGGACAGCCCAGGGTTCGCCCAAGCTGTCCTCCCCACTTCCCCCCGCCTCCCCCCAATCTGGTGAAAGAGAAGATCTTGGATACTTCCCAGCCAACATGTTTCCTCATGTGAGCCCCAAACAGAACTCTGGTCACTGTGGAGATCAGGAAACTTTTCCCAACCCTTATTTTTTATTACTGGGCTTGGGGCGTACCACCCGAGCACCACACCGGCCGGGGGGGGGGGGAGGGGTCAGCTCTGAAGGCAGTGCTGCCCGCCCGCAGCCAATTTCTCTGCTTGCCTACTGGCGGGCAGCACTGCCTTCAGCTGACCCCTGGGCATCAGCCGCTGTGCTCCACTCTGCCTTGCAGCTGTGACAAATGCCCAGTTTTGGCAAAAAAGTAGGGACGGGCAGGACAGAGCTGAAAAAGCGGTCTGTCATGGCCAAAATGGGACGTAGGGTCACCCTACCCATAAAAGATATTACCTCACCCACCTTGTCGCTCTTAGGTTTTCAAGATTGTCTCCACCACTCTTAGGGTTAGAGACTCAGGCTATGGCTACACTACAGAGCGTGCAGCTGCGCCGCTGTAGCATTACTAGGGCAGATGCTTTAAGCCAACGGGAGAGAGCTCTCCCATCGACTTAATTATTCCAGCCCCCGCAAGCAGTGGTTGCCATGTCAGCATGAGAAACTTTTCCGCGGACATAGCACTGTCCACGCTGATGCTTACGTTGCTGTAACGTACATAACTAAGGCGGGATGGCTTATTCACACCCCGAGCGACATACGTTATACCCATGTAAGCTGTACAGAGCCTTCACTTAAAAAGCTGCTATCTGCTATGCTTTATCAGCTCCTTGTAAAAAAGGCCTCTCCCTCCTTATCAGACAAAATTAACAATTCCCTGGAAGTAATTTGCATGCCTTTCGCGGGAAATGTTTCTGCTGAGTATCCTAAGCATCTATAAATGTCGTGATTCAAAAACTGTTGATTCTCTGCCAGGAAGAAATCTCTTACATTTGAGATTGTCCAGCGACCAGTTTCACTGGTCTTACTCCACCAAGCAACAAGTTGCTTATAAACAGTGGGGCCAGATCCATGCCTGGAATCATTCTATAGTGACACCAGGTGTGAAGTTAGCTCCAGGATGGTTTATAAACATGTTACTGAAAAGCAGAGTCATTTTCTTAGATTCAGAAACAGCTAATTAGTGACAGAGAGTTTGTCAAGAATGGACCCAACATGAACAACAATCCCTTTCTGCTTTGGAGTCCAATGATACCGCGATCATCACAATACACAGCCAAGATCAAAATTCTCTACTTTTTCTTTGCAATTAAGTTACTTTGTCACAATTGACTTGGCGTTAGAATAAATTGTCTGGTTTGTGTTGTATGGTTGGTACAATGGTGACCCTGTAATACCGTCTGGTTTTGTCATAGACAAATAAATAGTTGCATTAGCATCTGCATTGTTATTGTCTATGCTCCCCT
Source organism: Trachemys scripta elegans (assembly GCF_013100865.1). NCBI lineage: Eukaryota > Metazoa > Chordata > Testudines > Emydidae > Trachemys > Trachemys scripta. The sequence goes on from NC_048312.1 coordinate 7,860,258, forward strand.
GTACTTGCAATAGGAAATACCTATAAGCACAGGTGCCGATTTTCCAAAGTGTCAGGGGGTGCTCGACCCCCGGCTCTAACCCAGGCCCTGCCCCTTTCTTCCCCCACTCTGTCTCTTCCCACCCAGTTCCACCCCCTCCCCCAAGTGCGCCACATCCTCGCTCCTCTCCCCTCCCCCCACCCCCAAGCTTCCTGCATGCCACGAAACAAGTGATTGTGGTGGGTGGGAGGAGTGGTAGGGAGGGGGAGGCACTGATTGGTGGGGCCCACTGGCAGACGGGAGGTGCTGAGGGGTTGGGGAGAAGCTGATAGGGGGCTGCCGGTAGGTGCTTAGCACCCATCATTTTATCCCCATGGGTGTTCCAGCCCCGGAGCACCCTTGGTGTTAGCGCCTATGCCTATAAGACTGCCAACAATGATGTAAAATCATTTAGTTCTTCAAGGTGACTGAACTGGTTTTTAAGGGTGATGGGACAGGTGGCATTGGGCGATGGCACAGCCTGGTCACGGGTGAAAGAGGGTTCTCTCTTCTGCTGCATAGGTGCTCAGGGGAAGTTGCTGCCTGGAAAATGGGGGAGAATGCCTTTAGGAAGGTTGGGCTCCACGTCCAGTGGTCATCAGGCTAGCTTGAGTCCAAGCAGGGGCACTTTCCACTGGTCTACTGGCAGACCCTGGCTAAGTCACTTCCCCTCTCTGTGCCTCAGTTTCCCTGTCTTTAAAATGGGGCTAATTATACTGACCTCCTTTGTAAAACGTTTTGAGATCTACTTGTTCTGAAAAGCTAAGCATTGTTCTGATACGATATCATTTCCAATTCCTTTTGTTTCCATTAACTCGTTCTGTTTTCTCCTTACAAACATTATCCCAGAGGAAAAGCCTCCTGCCAACTGTGACTGTGTGTTTTATGTGGAGTCATTAAAACAGCTTATGGGTGACCATTGTAAATCTAGCTGGACACTGTAACTGTGCACAGATCAGGATTTACTATTTTACAGGTCGACCTTGCTACCTCTGGCATAGGTGTGCAATGGAAGCACTGCATGGAAGATGGTGGGCCATGGGGGGACGCAGACATGTTATGCCCCCCCCCACATGCCACAGAGTATTCCTTGTTGTGATCCCCTTTATGGCACCCTGGAGAAGGGTTGGTGGTAAACAAGAGGTATGGCCAGCGAATCCATGAGCTGCATAGATCAAACAGCCAAAACGCCTGGGTAGTGGGGCTTGTAGAGCACCACAGCCAACTACTATAGCCCAGAGTCTGGAATAACAGCTCTAAAGTGACTCTGGCTAATTCACACCCAGCATACTGGGTGGGGGAGCTTTCAGACACACCAGCCCTTCCACCTAACCTCTGGGTGGGCTTTGCTGCTGCATGAGAGTCTGGCCCTGCCTTGTGTAGTGCATATCTGCTCTTCCTGTGTGTAGGTTATTTGCACAAACTATGTTGATATGCAGCACTTATATTTTTCTATTAAATGTATATGAAAAATTAAGAGATGCTGCACTTTGCTCAATAAAATTAAAGCGGGGCCTGAACCATGGACCTGAGATCTGGAACTGAACTTTCAGGGGAGTTTGGAGCCAGGATTCTGGGTTGGTCCAATGGGTACTAAAAATTCAAAACACGAGTTACTGTGCACCATCCAGTCAGGCACATTGAGAAGGACAGAACCATCACAAAAACAAAACAAAACAAAACCGTAACTGAATTTCTTTAGCACTATGCTGTCAAAAACTCCTATGCTTTCCATTAGACTACAATAAAAATCTATGTAACTACAATGGTTTGGCAAGGACAGATCTGGTTAGACTGAGAACAGCCCAAATTTCCTAACTCAAACCAGTCACTTGAACAACGAGTGAATTCATCTCATGACTAAAGTAAAGGCATCAGTTACATGCTCTGACACAGCCAAGAAGATACCATATACCTGTGCTCAATTTACAAGTGTACAAGTTATACTACATCCCTGGCTTTGATAATGAGAAAGCAACTTGCTTTTCAACTGTGTAGCCTTTTCATGTCTGTTGTGACTCCTTGCCATATTCTGAAGAGATGTTTATTACGTGGAACAGGTCTGTAAACAACAATTAAAAAATAATCATTGATTAGGAAAATGTTTGGCTTGAGCAGCATCTGGCAAGCCTTTGCTGCTGAATGTTAGGTTGCTGGGAGCTGCAGACATGCAGGCATTTGAGGTTGGGGCTCTTTAGATACTAATTTCACAGGACTTGTATCCTTACAAACTTCAACCTTTTAATGGTTTACCTTTGTGATTACTACCTGGAACTAACTGCCAGCAATATTACATCTCTCCATACACATCTGGGGAAATGTCCCCAGCAAATTTAAATAGCAGCTAACAACCTTTAGATACGAGTTCATCTAAGCCATAATCACAGTAAACCCTCTTATATTATATTACAACAGGAAATCCAGTCATCCCTTTAGAACTCTCCCTCTTCTGCTGATGACACTCCATGTTCCGTACAGCCCCATCAATAGCTTTCCAGGACAGATGGTGACACAGAGCCCTTCCAGCTAAAGTAATAGCATTAAATTACTCGTAACAGGGAACCCAGAGAAGCAGATGCACCATGATTAGCAAGAACGCCAGTTACTTAAAGGCTTCTATTAAAATAAATCACTTGGCACAGCAGCACAAACATGGGACACAGCACATGACCTCACAATAACAATTATGGAATGAGTAATTCCAATGAATGTCATTTAAATATTGGGCTAACCTAACCCCGTTTATCATGAGCCCTTCGCAACTGAAAATAAAGGGCTGTAAACAAAGGGTTCCACTCAAAGACAGGCTTTCAGATTTTCTGTCCCCTCCCCATATGAAAAAGTATGCCTCCCTACTAATTAACTGCCTGGGGTCCATTCTTGCAAACACTTTTTTAGGCAAGTGGTTTCACTGGAGTTAACCAAGTCAGGGCTAGTTGGATCAAGCTCTTACCTTTTTGTCGCAGGCAGCAATTCAGCAGCGTTATGGTAATTGTTGGCATTAGAAACCAATAGCGTGAAGAGCCTTAGAATACCTGGAACTGAATGTCTGCTGTGGCTTCTTGTATAATAATAATAATAATAATTAATGGAGGATAAGCAGGACAGGTGCATTACATCTTTTTGTATCAGTGGGGGAAATCAATCAGGAGCAAACTTTTTGGCAGGTACACTTTTTCCTTTGCACTGCCTCTCCACTTTAGCTGGGATGGTCACTCTGACTCATGCAGACTGTAAATGGAAGCACTGTATTCGGGGTTCTAGTCCCAGCTTTGCCACTGACTTTCTGTGCAACCTTGAGCAAGTCACTGAACCTCACAACACATCCATTTCTCCAAATTGTAAGCATACCACACCCTGGCCTGAAGCCAGGGTAAGAGGGATCCAGGTTATTGCCATCTGATAGATAACATTCTCCCCTCCCAGCTTCCTTACAAAAGGGAGGGTGAGACAACTGTTAACGGTTCCTGACATCTCTAGCACTGAGTGACTGTTTCTCTAGTACACGATGGATTATTGCAGGTGTGAGGTTGTGTGGCAGATTCCCCACATTAGAGAAGATGTTGAAGGTCTCCATTAGGAAAGGCTCCAGGTTCTCTCTACTTTTTTCTACCAGCCAGTAAGGGAAGAGGTCAGAGTCACAAGTGTTGGAAGCATTGGTGGCACTCAGTCATTATTTCTACTTGAATTTATGAAAAGGCAGAGTTCTTGGGAGGATGCTGCACGGTTTTTCAGTCCCGATCTCAGTGATGGCCTATGAGGCTCTCTCAGACGCAAGCAATCTCCTTGGTGAAAGAAGATGCTAATTGCTCTTAACCCAGAACCTGGCATCTCTGACTGAGTTTAGAGTCTCTCGGCTTACAAAGTAATTTATGATCCCATAAATTCCGCAGATCAGAACTTTGCAGTCCTGCAGAAGTTCTCTGTTCTCTTTGGACATGTTACTACTACCACTGGCTTCTATGGGAACAGCTGCCTCCCACAAGGTGTCAAAGGGTAGCCGTGTCACAGTTTATCAGTACAGATGAACAAAGGCTGTTAAACCAGGAAATTTAAAGTTAAAGATGCTACATTACCCTTAACTTCCCCCTTCTTGATTTATTAAAGCCCAGAGTTTGCAGTGTTACCTGAAAATTCCCAGGATTATCAGTTTTCCAGAAGTCTTCCCCAGTGAGTGTAAAAGGGTGTGGAAAGTGTTGGGGTGTCATTTGTAGGTTTTTGGTCCAGTTTATATGATTTTCTTTAATATTCTGTACATCTGTCCACAGCTCAAAGGCACAGTTTTAGTGAGTCTAACTAAAGTGTTATGAAGGACATAGATATTGTCTTTGTCCAACTGCATGAAGATGCAAACTCTTGACTTTTTTTAAATGGTGGCCATAGAAACATTGAAAAGTGAATTTCCCGTTTGTCTCATTTTAACAGGATTAAGAATTAGTGTATTTAAATTAGAGGCTGTATCATGTCCTATAAAATGGAATGATAATATAGCTTTTATGTACAGTTTTTCATTTTCAAAACTGTTTAAACATTAACTAATCCACAACCCAATTATGAGGTCATTATAATCAAATGAGGAAACTGAGACACAGAGAAGTTAAGTGATTTGTCCAAGACCAAAGAGAGAGTTACTGTCAGAGCCAGGATTAGAACTCAGAATTTCCTGAATATCAGAGTAATCCAAAAATCTTGAAATTTAGCTACTAAATTGATAGGTTCTCATTGCAGCAATGTATATAGGCAGCAGACAGATATAACAACCCTATGATTGTAAGAGTCCAAGACCAAGAACATATGGAAAAGCTACAAACATTGACAAAGCACAATGCACCTGCCCAAATTATTTTCTAGTTGTAATCATGTTCTGAAAGTGAGGGCTGCCTTTTTGGTTGACATTGTGAAATCAAATAATCAGAGCACTATGAATCATGGGGGGAGACTTGATTAGGTTGCCCTATACTTAATGGTACAGTTTCCAGTGTCTGTCATTGCTGTACTAACCAGCAGGCCAGTCTTGTTCACAACCTGATTCTGCAGTCCAGAGCTGGGGAGGTAGGTAATGACGTACAAGCAGGAGAAGGAGATAGTGATATGTCTTCACTGCAGTTGCTCAAAAACAGGCACTTCTCCTCATTCCTTGAAGGCAAATAAGGCAAAAGGCTCTCATGTCTTAGAAAGTGATTTATTCTGCTGATGAATTTTGGGATGGGCCTCTAGCCTCTGCTCCCAGAAGTTCAGAGAGTTTGATTAAAATCCTACCTGGATAGTCACAGGGATTGCTCTCCTGGGTCAGTGGAACAGGGTGGACATCCTCCCTTCACAGTCCACAGAGCACCCCTCTCCACCAAATACACCCTGTCCAGAGCAGGTAGCAAGGATTTATTGAGGACCAGCAGAGATTAGGTAGCTGGGATTGTTAGCCAGCAATGTATATCTGATCTTACCTGGGAAGGAGGCTGGAAGGCCAAAGAGCCTGCAGAAGTAGCTCATGTCCAAATTGCTTGGGGGCGGGGGGCATTATTTTGCTTGCTGCCCTTAATGATTGTGAAAGACCCCCCCAGCCTAAGGATACTAGACACAGGAATCTTCCTGGGGCTTTTCTGTTCCTTTTTAAAGGCCTAATAAATGCAGCCCAAATCCCAAGCAGTGGGGAAGTTTTGCAGGCAAACAACACTGAGTGTCCAGTGTCTGTTAGGCAAGGAAACCCAGGCCCACTACAGCATACTTACTCCAAAGGGGCACCAATAGCAGGAGAACAAATCCTGCCAACTAACTGGTAATTTCACTTTACCCCAACAAGTGCCTTTCAGGATAGGTAAATTCCGGCCTCATTATCTAGTTCTGCACCATCTAATATAACAAGTATTCAGCATAATCACAGTCCTAATCACACTGAATCTCTTTATTTCTTTTCTTCTTTCCTTATCCCTCTTCTTTCCTTAACACTCAAAATGCTTGACTCTCAGAGATGGGGTTAGATGAGACACAGTCAGATCTCAGCCATTTTCAGTTCTTTTGATCTCTGCATAGCAGCCTAGATCTGGAGGTATAAATAATCCTGCAGCTCCGTTGTCATTATATGACATAGCTTTGCTGTGTAACTAGGGATGCCAATGGCATAATGGAATAGGAACCCTGTACAGTGAGGCTGTGTCATACCCTCTCATTTGCATCTCTACAATACTACACGTGGTAGCACTGCATGGGGGGATTTGGAAAAATCCTAACCCCCTCAGTAGAATTTTTTGAATTAGTGGCCCCTTCTTTAGGGGCTGGTATATAACCTCCTCCTTATTCAGACCAAAATGCTTTAGCTGGTCATCAGTGTAAAATTTGTTGTGCTTTCAGAGCACATTTGAACTCAGGATCTCAAAGCACCTCACATAAGGTATTAAACCTCACAACAACTGTATAAGGTAGAGACACATTAATTAGCTCCATTTTACAGATGGGGAATTGAGGCACTCCGGGGTGAAGTGACTTGCTCAAGATCACACAGGAAGTCTTTGGCAATCCTGAAATAGAACTCATATCTTCCAATGCCCAGAAGAACTTTACCAGCAGAACTTGCTTGTCCTTCACTCCTTCAAAGTGAATTTAAATGGACAGTGGGCAGAACTCGCTTGTTATACCAATTCCAGTGCTCTAGGATCATGAAGAGCTTATCTCGGTCTGCTTTAACATGGCTTGTGATATCAAAAAAACTTCCACAAAGATCTATTTTAGGTCATTCAATTTACATAAGTAATTTGCTTAATGAAAGCTTCCAGCAGTAAGTTGCACATGCAGATGACTTTGCAATCTACACTCCGTAGATGTACACATGTTATTATTGTGTTTGCCGTTTATATTTCAACATGACTCATGAGAGATATTGATGATAGGATGATCCTAAACAAATCAATCCTATTCATCATGCTTTGCTTTCAGGGTAAAAATGTACCACATTTTGACTCTAAAAGCTGTAGATCCATAGTACAGTTTACAGTGAAACTGACAATGAAGGAACAGATTTCTCAATGTTTGGCTTCATTTGAGGTTTTTTTGTTTTTAAGTATAATTTGCTACTTCTAGCAAAGCTATTATGCTGCAGAGAACAGTAAGAAAAGTGTAAGCTGCATACTAATAATAGGAGTCCAAGACATTGTTCTAGCTTTTTAAAATAAATTACTAAGTCTTAACTTGTTTACTGTTGATTATGGTTTACAGATGTAACCCTCAATCACATCCAAATAAATTAGACATTTATAACAGGCTGACATGGTTTTGTTTTACAATGAAGTTTCTTCATGCATGACTGTGACATTTATACATACTTGCTTTTCATGGGAGATGAGGGGTTTTGGTTTGAACTGGTGTAACGTACAATGAAAAGATTGACAGTATTATACTTGATAAAACCGAGTGTCCATAAATAATGGACAGTCTGTTCTCTGAGAACAATAACCAAGGGGTTTCTGTAACTCCGTAAGGCAGGGGTACGTAACCTGCGGCACACGAGCTGATTTTCAGTGGCACTCACACTGCCCGGGTCCTGGCCACCGGTCCGGGGGGCTCTACATTTTAATTTAATTTTAAATGAAGCTTCTTAAACATTTTAAGAACCTTATTTACTTTACATACAACAATAGTTTAACAGAAGTATTGGGTGCATAAGCTTTCGTGGGTAAGAACCTCACTTCTTCAGATGCAAGAAGTGAGGTTCTTACCCACGAAAGCTTATGCTCCCAATACTTCAGTTAGTCTCAAAGGTGGCACAGGACGCTCTGTTGCTTTTTACAGATTCAGACTAACACGGCTACCCCCCTGATACTTAACAATAGTTTAGTTATATATTATAGACTTATAGAAAGAGACCTTCTAAAAATGTTAAAATATATGACTGGCACGCGAAACCTTAAATTAGAGTGAATAAATGAAGACTCGGCACACCGCTTCTGAAAGGTTGCTGACCCCTGCCGTAAGGTTTGTCTCCAGTTCGGTGACCAGAAGTTTTGATCCTCTGCTTCACTTTTACTGAAGTAACTGCTGGGATTTTTTAAAATTCTGTGTGAATTTAACACTGGTAGAAGGTGCCAGAGCGACAGTCCTGGAGAATGAAGGCATCTATTTACCCACAGAACTGGGTAAGGGAGCATTGGGGCAAACTTCCCCAGACTGACCTGCCAACACACTCAATCCTAACCCTGGTAAGGCAAACTGGGAATTTATACTGCATAGCCAATTCCATTCCTGATTTGTTGTTGTTGTGATTAGGCTAGCAGGAAGGGTGCTAATTAGGGTGTGTGTGTGTGTGTGTGTGTGTGTGTGTGTGTGTGTGTGTGTGTGTGTGTGTGTGTGTGTGTGTGTGTGTGTGTGTGTGTGTGTGTGCGCGCGCGCGCACACGTGTCCATTGGGAACTGCACTGTTCCCAAACTCATCCTTCAGAGTCCACTGAACAACAAGATGGTAGCAACCACCAGTCACTAGTAGCTTAGACAGCTCTGAAATATCCTATCAGCAATCAGACACTGATTCCTTTCTGTTTACAAGTGCTGTCTCAGGGAAAATAGCCTGGTGGCCAGCCAAAAAGACAGAAAACATTCCTCGCTGCCACTGTAACATGTGCGCCCTGGGACCCCCACGGAATCAAGCACAACCCCCACAGTAACTTCATACTAATTTGATTATTAGCAGTTGAATGTCTTTAGTCAATGGTGAATTCAGTGTTCCGAACACTTTGCACAGTATTCCTCCTCTTCCCATCGCTATCTGCCATGATAAGTGTAAGCCAACTGCCCTCCGTCCATTCGCTGTCTCTTCCAGGCATGGAGCGCTGTGCTTATGGTGGAGGCTGCTTGTGTAGAGAAGGGGATATTTTGCCAAAGGTTGCTGCTGGATTTCACAGTGTCTCACAATCTCTCCCAATGTCACCATCACGTGTAGTACAATCTCCCTGGAATCCAGAATGGTCTTTTCCTGAGCCTTGGCAGTATTGCCAATCCCGACTCCCGAGCTTGAGTCAGGCCCCCAACAAAGCATTATTTAAAATAATAGCAATACAAAATTTAGGGTTCTTTTTGTTTGCCTTTTGGTTTCTGTGCTTTTAGGGTGCACTCAGCCCACATTTTCAAACTTTTCTCTACAACCATAAAAGCTAGAAACCATCTACACCTCTACCCCGATATAACACGACCCAATATAACACGAATTCGGATATAACTCAGTAAAGCAGCGCTCCGGAGGCGGGGAGGGAGGCTGCATGCTTCGGCAAATCAAAGCAAGTTCAATATAACGCAATTTCACCTATAACGCAGTAAGATTTTTTGGCTCCTGAGGACAGCATTCTATCAGGGTAGAGTTGTATTTATAAATGAAATCTGAAATTCTCACATATTTTCATGATTCCAGGAGCTGGGGCTATAAGAAAAACACCAAATATTGCAAGACTCATGATAAAGTCACAACAATTCCCTTAAGCTAATTAAACTTTGTGATGAGGTCAACTTTTCACAACACTAAATAAGAGACCCTCCTTTCCAGACCTTAAATGATCCTTGTTGCCCTCATCTGTACCTTCTCCAAAGGTAGAATGAATGTCAGGGTAGGAGGCATGGTCTAATGGACAGACCACTGGACTGGAATAAATAGGTTCTATTTCTGGCTCCATCATGGGTTTGCTGTGTGACTTTGGGGAAGTCATTTCACTTCCCTGGGTGACTGTTTCTTCTCCCACCCTTTGTCTATTTAGACTGTGAGCTCACTGGTGCAAGGACTATGTCTCCCCGTGTGTTTGTATAGTGCCTAGCACAGTAGGGCCCCAATTTCAGTAGGGGCCACCCGATGCTACTGCATTCAAAAAATAATCAGTGCTCAGACCAGCATACAATGCTCCAAATGCGCTTTGAAAGAACCTTGTAAAGAATGACCATTATCTTCCTTGACTTATAATTAATTCCCTGATGCATTCTAGGGCACAATCTATCAGTCTTTCCTTCCCCTCCTGTGTTGCCAAGCACTGATTCCCTAAGTCTCAGAATATCACTCACTTATAACCTTAGTCCCTTTTCCACTTATGTGTCTTAAATATGTATCTATTCTGTACCATAATTTTGTTTGGTCAGAGAGTGATAATAATCCAAGTGAAAAACCATAGGGAATACAAGAGATTGCAGTCCACAAGAGACCAAATTTTAGTCTTACCGAACCTGACTGTCCTTTTAACAATAATTTTTTTTAAAGAAACAAAAAATAAATGCCTCCACCCAAACAAAACAATAGCCAAGCAGGACCAAGAGTCTTTCTTGATCACTGAGATCCTTTGAGTTCAATTTCAATCATTTATGGCTTCTTCCTTTCAGTGCTTGTGGAACTCCAAACCATCTGATGCCGGGGCCTTTTCCACTACTCCTCCAACAGGCAAGTGCAGTAATCAAAGGAGACAGTTAAATACAGTTTATTGTAACTGTCTGCACCGCTACTTACCACAACACTGTGTGTAGCCACTGATGAAACAGGGAAGCGATGAACAACCTTATCTATGGTTTTACACAGCAGGTGTTGCCCAAACTCTGAAATACCAAGGGATGCTTTGGAAAATTGCCAAGGGGAGCAAAATGGCCACGCTTATTTTGCATCCCAATCAGGATTGATGTTTGAAATCAAATACAAGCCAGCCTCACGTTAGCTGGTCCTGTCATCTTCCTTGATTGTGGAATAAAAACTGTCTGAGTTCACTAAGGATGAACCCAAGCTGATCAGGTTGGTCCCGACACTGCAGTGAGAGGCAAAGGGTGTGGGTGGGCCTCCATTAAGGTTCTTTGGCTGCACTGTGTTGTACACCTGGCTTACAGACATATAATCACAGTCCTCGCTTTCCCTCCCATCATTTTTATTGTTTTGTAGCACTGTTCTCTATTACAGATGGGCTACACACATCACTACCGATACTGCATGCTGATCTAGCTAAAGGAAGCGTTTGTGGTTTGAAATGAGGTCTCCTCTCTTTATAGCTTAAAAATTGCCTCTTCTCTCATCCTTGATGAGTGTTCAATATCCTTTTATAGCTGCTGCCTGAAAAGCTGGGTCAAGTAATAGGTAGCACAGCCACTCAGCCTAACTCATGCATCTGGGCCTATTGTGACCATGCCATTTACAAAGACTAGCATCCAGGCGCCACAAATAAATGGAATGATGACAGACACAAGGGTCTGGGCATAGTTGCTGGGAGCCATAATTAAATGGAAACAGAAGCCCACTGATACAGTTATTGGAAAAATACCTGAAGGTTTTGCAACTAATGCATAGTTTATTTTTAATACACTTTTCCAGGGTAAGATTTGTCGTTTCCCGACAACACGTACTGCGATTATATGCGCACCCATGGGTGTATCATTTTTATCCTCAGCTGTCTCCTGCTGTGGTATGAGTCAGCCCTGTGTTTTGTTAACTATTCCTTTTTGATCATTCGATCTGACATCTAATTCATTATGAGCAATCTGCTTTCACCACCAGCAACCTTCTGTCTGCTGGATACAGATACCTATTAGTCCAGGTATCATTCACAGCTGGCAGTTTCTTAATGTCTGCAGGTTCCCCCAAAATCATGTAATTAAATAGGAGAACAAAAAGTCATTTTGCCCTAAAAATATACCTGGGCAGGGGGTAGGGAACTTATTTATATAAAACAATATTAAACTGGGTTTTTAAAACAAGGCATCCAGTATTCCATCAAGGAACTGGAGTACCCAATTAAAATGTAAGCAAACTAATTAGGCTAATATTGGAGGGGGAAAAAATCACCTCCAGAGTCAAAAGGGTTAGGAGTGGGGGAGAGGGTAATAATTCCACTCTTATCTCAGCCAAGGAGTTAAACTTCTTCTGTGTTAGCGAGAAGCCCACCTCTCAGTGAAGAGGAACCTTTCTGGAAGTAACTGAAATCAAAACCAAAATTGAAATTTTATCAGCACATAATGTGCTCTTATGACAAATTTAAAAACACAACAAGACCACCAAATTGCAATCCATATGAATAAGAGTTACATATACTGCTGTAAATGCATTGCAATTGATTGAATGCTGTGGTATATAATAAGTACTAAATGTTTATTTATTGGCTTCTCTATGGCACTCATCTTCCTGGCATTCGATTACCTCTCAAACATTAGCAAATATAGCCTCAACACAGGATGGGAATTACAATGGAGAATGTGCGGCACAGAAAATTCAAGAGATTTGAACACAGGGAGTCTGTGGCCAAGATGGGATTAAAACCCAGATCTTCCAAGTCCCAGTCCAGTGCTTTAACCACAAAGCCACCCTTCCTCTATCAATACTACTGCTATAAGCTTATATAGGGCCTTCTGGTGAAGTAAGCAAGTCTAATTATTCCCATTTTGTAGTTGGGTAAGCAGCGGTTTAATGGATTTACCCAAGGTCACTTGACAAGTCATTACTAAAGCGCACAGGAGGAGAGTGTTTCCCCATTACCCCACCCTTAGGCAAAACCCCCCAACTCAGGGAGGTTTATCAGTACCTGTGAGCCTGTTCTATTACTTGTGCATTGATATTGTGCTCTGCACTGTATCAGACACACGTAAAAAAAGAATTCATGCACTGTGCAGCTTATGCTCATTAGAAGTAATGTAGCTGGAGGTCAAATCACAATTAAAAACCTTTGTGTTTTGTTATTTCTCCAAATACAGAGACTGCCGTGAATTACTGTGCACTTATAACTAGAGGCCCCTACATTTTAAATTAAATTCCATTACAATTTCCCATTTTCTCCAGTAATCACACTCATATCCTCTTAAGAGTTATGGACACCACCAGACCATGCTTTTGTGTGCATGCATCATGTTACAGATACAGGCAACCTTAAGCTGCAGCATCTGTTTCCATGGCAATGGGACTGCATCAGCAATCCAATGGGTTTAGTTTAGGCCATCTACACACAAATCATTATTAATATCAAACTGAACTATGTCACCAGTAACCATGGTACCCACAGAGGAGGTCTCTGTGTCCCCTTTGTGCTGTAACATGCATCCTTCATGCATGACACAAAATGATTTTAATCCAATTAGTGCCGTGAAAAATAATATATTTAGAGGCAGCATTAACACATATTCAGCAAAGGGAGTTTACTTTGAGTCTCTCTAAGGAAGATTAGAACATGATGCTTGACAAGGATATTTTGAGTTCCAGTCTGAGCATATTGTAAGTTACTGAGGATCTGAAAACGTTCAATCACTGGGGGAGGGGGAAGTTACACACTCAACAAGTGGCTTATTAGTAAAGGCAAAACTGGCTGCTGTTTTAAAGATCCCCCTTTAATAGGTTTGATCACTCTCTGAGCAGCACACGGTGCATTGCTGCATCTGCACATTACCCCCCACCCACTGGCACTCAGCCAAATGTCTCAACTATAAAGTCTGTGCAAACACTGTTACTCTTCAGGCAAAACGATGAAGAATGCTCAGAGAAGATGTCCGCAAAGTGAGAGAATTAAAAATATACAGAAATGATGAAACCTGGTAACATCACCACTAAGGGAATTGCTATTTTTCAGGCTGCTATAACAGATGGCCACATAGTACAGTGCTATTAATATGGAAACTCTCATAAGGACTGAGATTTTAGTGACCATTCAGATAGAGGCCATTAGCACAAAGTTCACTGTATCTATTCGTATATAAATCAAAACATCAGCCCAGTGCCTCAGGACACAAGAGTTTGAAAGTGACCTTGGGAAGTCAACAAAATGCAGACCCTCATTACACATGGTCTTATGATTAGGGTGCAGGACTACGGGTCAGTGCTCTTGGGATCTATTCCCAGGTTGGACATAGACCTCCCAAAGTATCCTTGGAGAAATCACCTACCTGCCCTATCCCACAGTTTTCCTCAGCAGTAAAATGGGAGTGTGGGTATGCTGGAATAAACTACAGATCACATCGTGCATCTACTGGAAAATATATGAAGGATTTAAACAACCAAACCTATTAAAATCTTACATTGCTCCCAAAATCCCAGATATCTCCTGGACTGGAGCTTCAGTAAATTGGTTTCTTACTGTCAAGACTGTATTTAACATTTGTTTCCGTTAAACCACCACAAGAGTTCACTGCCCTCTTGTTATGACATTGAAGAGGTTGTCTAGTGACCATTTACAGCTCTATGCTGAGGAATGGTGTTCATGTACATCAGTGCAGAGGGGCTAACTGGCGACAAAATGGACAACATCTGAACTAAGATGCAAGCTACGTGTTGCTAGTTTAAGGAAACAAAGTTAAATTTGGGTTTCTGATGCTGGCCCCTTCAGAAGCAAATTCAAAAGGCTGAACCAAGCAAGAGCTTAAGCCAGAACGACCAAGACAGCACTCCCACTTCAGTCTGAAGTGTCACTCCTGCTTAGGCTTGTAAAAATATCCTGCCTTGCATCACTAGACCACAAGAACCTTCTCTCACTTGGTTTTCAGCATGAAATCTGATGAAGGCTGTAATGAGATATACCCAGATAGGAGCAGCAGCAGCACACAACTTCCCTGTCCCCTGAAGAAGAGACTGTTACTGTAGAAGCTCCTGCAGCATGATGCACAGATGAATACCTCTGTTGCCTGAGGCTTCATTACTCTTTGCTGCTTTCACGGCAAATGTAAAATGGCCAGGTTGTGAGCAGCAGGCCTTCACAAAAGAGTACAGATGTACGTGCAAGGCCAATTTGTACAAATACTATATGCACTGCATTATTTAGAACCAGGACTGGCTATTAATGGAGCTCTTAGTACAAGACACCATGATATTATGTGCACAATCCGCTGTGCAAGTCTATAAATAATTAACAGCCTTAAAAGAGAACCATTCTTATACCCGTTCATAAATCACTCTGCAGTGCAAAGTCATACAACCACACTTTTGTTGGAGCTGGGCTGCCTGACGGACAGGAATGCAAAATGGAAATAACTTTATTATGAAGACACCTCAAACCTGCTTGCCCTACATGCTATACCTTTTAAACTGGCTGTTAACATTTCAGCTCCCATTTCCTGCTCAGTTTTTTTATTCTACTTGGCATTTATGTCCTGCTTTTTCTTCTTCAAAGATTTGCACAACACTAACTGCTCCACAAAGCACCATCTGAGAGAAATACTATCCCTATTTTACAGATGGAGTAACTGAGGTAGGTAGATGAAGCACACTGTCCAAGGGCACTCAGTGCATCAGGGATGGGATGTGAAATCAAGACTGCATCTCAGTCTGACACTCAGACTACTCCCTTCTATTTTGCAAACCAAACACAATCAAAATTTTGCATTAAAATAAAATAAAATAAAAAAATGTGGCCCAGCTGAAAAGATAAAGCTTTACTTATTTAAAAAGTACACACAGTATTGCCAATCCCAACCATTTAATAATCATGACCCAAGGCCCAAAATTTCATGGGATTCGCTTAAAAATCTTGAGGTTTTAAGAAAGTCAGAAATTCTGGGTTATTTTTATTTATCTTTGGTTTCTGAGCTTTGAAGGTACATTCGGGTCACAGTTTCAAGCTTTTCTCCACAAATCCAATAGCTAGAAAGTTTCATTAAAAAAAATTACTGACATTCTCACAAAACATGACTCTAGGAGCTGGGGCTTTAAGAAAGACATCAAATACTGTGATACTCTCAATAAAATTGCAAGAGTTACATTCTAACCCCAGTCTAACATCACATATTGAGTCCTGCTCTTAGTGCTATAACCAAACCAGTTACTTAATATAAAATCAACCCTAATTTTCATGTTTTTGGAGCAAGGGACACAAACTGGTACTGATACAATGACTGCAAATATTACTTCATGTTTATGTAGCCCTTTTCAAACACTACATGCAGACAGTATTGCCAACTCTTGCAGCTCTATTGTCAGTCTTTCGATATTTGGTGTTTTTCCCCATTTCCTGGAGTTAAGTGATTATGTGAGACTCTCAGCTTTCATTTTAAAATAGTATGTTTCTCACCCTTATAGCTGCACAGAAAATCTTGAAAACATGACCCGAGTACACCCTAGTGGGCCCCCAAAAAACCCAAAACAAAACAAAATGGAAGACACTTAAAAACTGCATGATTTTGGGAGGCCGACTCAGGATCTCTGAGCACTTCCAATTGGCAATACTATGCAGATAGCAGGTTGAAAATGTGGATTTGGTTATGAGACCATTTTTTTGCTCTGAGAAAGGGACCTGCATTTCTTCTTCTGCTGCTGCTGTTGCATAACAGTACCAATAAGTGGCAACTGCCTTCAAAACAGAAACATGCAAATGACCATCCTCCAAATGGTGAAGTATCCAAAACAGATCAACTGCATCTTAATCAGTGGTATAAAAAGAAAAAAAGATTCAGAGAAAACAGATGACTTTTAGAGTCACTGTCAGATCTTGGGTGCTTTAATCTGTGCCATGCTAGAGACAGACTTTGAAAGACAAGCCAGCACTGGCATGGCATTGGAAGTCAGACAGATAACACAAACAGAAAGGGATCTGATTGACAGCGTGAATATCAAGTACTGGTTTGAGGCACAGGGTACATGAGGTAGCCCTGACAACTCAAAGATGTAGCATTAGTGAAACAAGCCACATTGGTAACAGGGAAAGTGAGTTCTCCTGTAGATGAGACGCAACGTATGCACAGGTTTCACCCACACTGTACCTGCCAGTGTTTCTCCCTGTTCTGCAGTGTCCAACATCCAGAGATGAAAGAGTAGCTCATTCTCCAAACCCATTCTGTCCTTTACCTATCTCCTGAGGCCGCAAACAAAGAGGACTGGCCAGGGCCAAATGCAGTGAAGGTTTTGTTGAGCTGGACTTCTGTCCACTAGAAATCAGACAGAATGCCAGGAATTCATTGCACAAACACACACTTAACTTCTTCAAATCCATTTTCAAGAACCAACAAGACTCTACTTGGCAGCTGCAAGCATCTCAGAGAATAGCCCCGCCCAGATGATGAAGACTGCCAAGAAAAAAAAATGACAACTGAAGATTGACAGAATTCACAGTATATATGGAGAAAGAAAAACAACAGAGTCAATACCAATCAAGCAGAGAGGAGCAGCACAAGTGAGATAAGATTCTCACCCTTGAAAGCACTGCCTGCTTTTCTGAGAACACAGCAAATTATAGATGTCGGAGGATCATTGCAAGTCAACGTGCAAAAGGGTCTGAGCAGAAGCCAAACTACGAATGAGCTAGCAAAAAGGAGCCTGCAGTGAGATGGAAAGAACATCAAGACACATCTGACTAGAGATTTCCTTCCATTAATCCAGCAGAAAGCCCATGAGATCAGGTAAAGCTAAATGAATCCAAAAGAACTAAAATATAAAACAAGGTCTGAGGTTTTCATAACTTAAATTTCCAGGACTGACTGCAAGTCTTGTCCAAATCATTCAAAAGGTGACACTGTAAAGACTTGCATCCACATAGGAAAAACTGTGATTGCCAAAGAATGACCTCAAATGAGATAGCAGATCGAGTATGAGGCTAGGAACTCTTAAATCCTATAACCATCTCAACTCTTTGGGGGCTTTGGACAAGTCATTTCCTCATTCAGTGTCCCCATTTGCAAAGTAGGGATAATAATCCTTATTTATCGGTATTATCAGGGTATGCTATGAGGAGTATTGTCCACACAATGCTGTGAAACTGTGTACTCCATGCCAGAGACAAGTTCTGGCACTTATTCTTTAATTCTATTTGGGAATTCTGGGTAAGTTGGGTTTTCATGTGCGAAGGCCCTTCATTATTGCTAGGTATCAGGAATGGCTAACAAATTATAGTGGCTGTTGTCTCAACTCAATAGCAAAATATACTGCATCACACTAGAAAGCAGTGGCCTGAATATTAAAGGCGGATGTCCCACTTTTGCTTTGGCTGAGCTGAGCTAAACTTGCTTCCTGACTAGCTTATTTAGTTCAGCCATAATCTTCTGTTTTCGCTTGGTGGTTTTGTTTTTCTTTTAACAGTTTTAAACAGCCACAATCTCAGCTGAACTTCCTGGCCAAGATGCTAATAGAGCCACTACTGGGCCACTTGACCATGAGCAATGGTGGGGCTTCAGGCTACAGCTGCTTTTGGACTCTATAGAAGTGCACCCTGGAGAGTTATGAGGCTTAATTAGCTAATATTTCCAAACTGCTTTGAGACTCTTGTATGAAAGGGCTGATTCTAAGAGGAGATAAGAGCCCCCAGAGTTCCTTGTGTTCTACACAATGTGCCTAGCAGAAACAGAGACTCTGGCCTCTAGGTACTACAAATAATCATTGTCTCCTTAATGGAGTGCCTTGCAAGATAAGGCCCATAAAGTGCCAAACAGAGTACCAAGTATTACGATTCTTAGTTTAAGGGATTCATGCGTCAGCTTCAAAAAACTTTCATCCTCAAAAGGCAACTGTCAAGGTCCAGAAGATGAAGAGGGAATGTTCTTCAAATATATGGTCTTCCAAGGAAGATCACAACCATCCTCAGGAAACTGCTTAGAGCTAGACAGGGCATGGTTATTTACAAAGAAAGAAAGTTATGAACACCGATTTTAAAATAAAATTTAATATCAAATGGAAATGTCTCCCTTCATCTAAGGGTCACAAGAGTGAGGACCTCTTGGAATCCCAGGGCATATGGGAACTCCAGTAGCAACTGGTATGGAGATGATAAATGGACTGCCCTTTACCTAACGATACAGTGATCTTTATGGTGAATGGGGTCAAGATAGAGCAGAATACAAACTTTTACGAAACAGCAAAAAAGATTCAAGATTAAAATGAGTTTGTTGAAGGTGGGTAACAAGAACACTGTCAATTCCCTGATAAGGATTAGGGACTCCTGAGAAGATGAAAAAGAGAATTAGAAAGATGTTTTAAACTGACAGCATGGTTTGACGTGGCAACAAATGAAAACAATGTTTGTAACCCTCAATTCAGATTTATTGTATTTTAAACACAAGTATTGTAAGCATTTTGTGTTGAAGGTCAAAGGAGGCTGGTTTAGACATTTTCTCACACTTGATTTCCTCTCTCCATGGAGAAACGTCCACTTTGGGATTCGGAACAGGAGTCTCCATAACCACTTGGTAGAGTGAGACATTTCACAAAGACCCTCAGAGATGGTAGTTCTACTTTCCAGACTTTGGCTTTTGAAGAGTTCTCTTGGGCTGTATCCCTCTTTTGCCAGGATCGGAATGTGCACTTCCCCACACCAGATTGCAGTTCCCCAAGCTCATCATGGCAACTTGTGCAAAGTTATTAGTCCTTGGTTACTAAGAGCAAATTTCACCGAGAGCACCTTCACGTTTGGCAGCAGGAGGTAGTTTTGAATAAAGCATGTATCACATTTCTGGTTTTTTTAGCAGAGAGAAACGCTGGTAGCATACAAAAGGAATGCTTGATATTATAGGAGACACATGAGACTTCAGTTTGAGGAGGCTTACACGCAAGCGCCAGAAGCTCCCTAGAAGGGGGGGGGGCACCAGCACCTGGACTGAGGCGCCGCCCCAACTCCGCCTCCTCCCCCAAGGCTCACCCGCTGCTTGCTCCTCTCCATCTCTTGCCCCAAGTCCCGCCCACTCACTCCTCTGTGGTAGAGAGGAGCAAGCGGTGTGCAGGGGCCACTTAGGGAAGAGGCGGCGCGAGGACAAGGCCACGGGGGAAGAGGCGGAGTGGGCCCACGGTCCGGGGACCGGTGCCTTCCCCCACTTCTTGGGAGCTTTGCTTCCAGTGCTCCTCCAAAGGGAGGTGACCCATGCCTCATCCATGGTGTTTTCCCTCCTGCATGGCCAGTGTTTTCTAGTGAGGTTTAACCTCCCCAAGCCTCTTATATGTGCTGCTCATGCTTGATATCTGCTCCCCTCAACCATCTTGTGGTTGGTTGGTGCTGCAGTCAACCATTTATCATGCGGGGGGGGAAGGAGGGAAATCACTGTTGTGATCTCATTTAAAAACAGATGGAGCATGTTGCAGAGAGATGATCTGGTCAAATCAAAGAACAATGTGAAATCAATATGAAAATGACACGAATAAAATAATGTCTTGAAAAGAGGTTTTGAGAATGATTTCAGTATTTTGCACTATTTTCTTAGTTCCCTGATTTATGCACCAGAATAAAGGAGATTGTTGCAGAAAAAGAGATTATTGGTTAGAAGTCTAGACTAAACAGATGGAATTTTTTCATATGGAGGGCAAATGAGAAAGAAATAAGACCATCATCAAGACATAGATGAGAAGAGAGCTGTACATACAGCAGAGGATTACCCTACCTGCCCTATTACAGATGCAACAAGACTTCCTGAACTGAACACGATGACAAGCATCATGCTAGAGATTCCCCATGGAAATACTTATATTTATAGAGTCTCAAATCTAATTGAGAAAAAACAATTTGGTTCAGATCTTCTAGTCTGCAAGCAGGTCAAGGATCCATTAAGCTCATTGCTGTAATATAAAATTAACTTATTTATTGAAGAATCTAAGTGCTACTCTGTGTACTGAAACCGCTGTTTTTGCAGAAAAGGATTCAGAAGCTGCAAAAGTGATGCTAAGGGGAAAAATGACAAGCCTCTAAGAAACTGGCCATTAATTCACTTCAGCCTTTGGAACTTTAAACATCAGCAGGGAACCCAGAAAATGTGAGAGATGCAAGATACTAAAGAGTACAGAAGGGACAATTTATTGCTGCCTTGGGCAGCCAATAGCACAGAAAGAGCCAAGAACTAGGATGCCAAAATCTCATCCTGTACACTTTTATTGTTCCTATCCACTGTGCATTTACCATACATCATCCTAAGAGAAGCAGCAGTTGTGAGAACTTTTTGTTCTCTGTAAGAACTGATCCGACTTGTAGCAAACTGAAGGGGAATCTTTCCAAGAGTTCCAACAGGAGCAGCTCCTTCAGAAGGTAAAGCGTGGCCTCTCCATACACTGTGTGAATAAGGAGGGGGAAAAAAGAAACAATGGAAATTCCTCTCTTTAAAAAAAACCTGCAACTGTTTTGGGCCTGACTTTGCAACCCTCACACAAGTAATGCCACGGGGTGAAAGTTTCAAAAGCATGTAAGTAACTTAAGAGCCTCACTACCATGCGATTTAGACACTTTTGAAAACGTTATCCATGGACTTCAACAGGCTACATTTATGCACAAAGCTTTACTTTGCTCTTAAAAGACCTGATTTGCATTTAACTTCAAGCTAATGAATAATTCCACCCCTACTCAGGAAAGCCACAAATCATATGCTTAAAGTCAAGCATGTATTTAAGTCTCACTGAAGCCAAATATACTCTTTATGAACAAAATTTCCTATAAATTACCACATATTTCACTTCTGCTGTGAAAAAAATGGAGATCTACCTCTTCTCTTACGAACTGGTATGATTATCATTCTAGTGCAGCATCTGTACAGTGCTCTGCATAACAAATGAAATTTAAAACTAGGCTCTGTGCTCCTAAGGACACATTTTAATAAAAGGAAAGAAAAGAATAATCCCTTCTCAAGGAGAGATGCTCAATATCTTTTCGGAACACAGAAAAGTCTCCCTCTGCATCATTCTGTCCTTAAAAATGGGCTTTACATTACTATATATTACATATAGACATCCCAGTTTGCTGCTCCCCCTGGAATATGCTCACCAACTATATGCTATAACTCACAAAAAAAACTTCTCCTGTGGGCTACAGATTCCAAAGGAATGAAAGAAAAGAAAAATAGTGATTCCTCTATAGCCAGACAAAAGGGTCTTATTAAAAATCACACTCTGAAAACATCTAGAAAAGTCTTTCGTGCTCTTTCCTGCTCCTTCTGAGTTAACATTCCCTGATTTATCTCTCAAAGGATAAAGCAGTGTTATTTTACAGAGGCAGTTAATGTCATGGGGACCACACCAATTCCCACTGAAGTGTATGGGAGCCTTTCCACTGACTTCAAGGGCAGATGGAATGAGCCCTTACAGAACAAGATTAAAGAAAGGGGAATTTAACCCTAACATTTTATTCCAAGGGTCTTTCAAAATATTTTGAGCTAAGATAGGTATTTTCTCTCCGAAGTGCTTATGTTCATTCTTAGAGATAGATTGTGCCTTGGATGAATTGTACCTTCAAGTATGTGGGAGTAAGAAACCTTCCCCCACCTTTATACCCTTCTGCAGGCTGGACCTTGGAGCTGGGACACAGAGTTAAACAAGTTCACTTACTGCCCTGCTGGGCAGTGAGTGGCTGGAGCCTTGGCTCCAATCACCTTCCAACCCACCAGCCAGTACAGCTGGGCTCGTGCAGGGGAAACTAATTTGCTGATGGGGCACAGTCCAGCAGCAAATTATGTCTGGCAAGGGGGCAGCAGGGGAGGGATATTGCTGGGATGGTGCATTTACACACCACCCCCCTTGCTCAAGCCAGTGCCAAAAGGTAGAATCTAGACCTTACACACATCACCTGATAATGGTTTCAGGCAATTAAATGGAATCATACGCTGTGCTAATCCGATAAAATCTTGTTTATGGCTTCTGAGAGAACATCAGCAGAATTCCATTAACTCAGTGGTCCCCAATGCGGTGCCCGCAGGTGCCATGGCGCCCGCCGGGGAATCTATGTGCGCCCACGTACTGGCCAGCAGACAAGCATCCACCGAAATGCCACCGACAAGCAGCGTCATCCAGAGGCGTCGCCACCGAAATGCCGCCGACAAAAAAGGTTGGGGACCACTGCGCTAACTAAACGTTCCACCATCAAAAGACATTAAACCTGGCAGCAATTTTGATTCAACAATATTGTTCACCTGACGACATATCCCATAAGAATGGCTATAATGGGTCAGACCAATGGTCCATCTAGCCCACTATCCTCTCTTCCCACAGTGGCCAGATGCTGCAGAGGGATCACACAGAACAGGAAAATTATCAAGTGATCCATTCCCTGTCATCCAGTCCTGCTTCCGTCAGTCAGAGGTTTAGAGGCACCCAGAGCATGGGGTTGTGTCCTTGACTATGTCGGCTAATAGCTATTGATGGACCTATCCTCCATGAACTTATCTTTTTGAAGCCGGTTATACTTCTGGCTTTCACAACATCCCCTGGCAACGAGTTCTACAGGTTGACTGTGCATTGTGTGAAAGAAGAGCTAACCTTTTGTTTTAAGGCTGCTGCCTATTAATTTCAATGGGTGACTACTAATTCGTGTGTTATGTGAAGGGATAAATAACACTTCCTTATTCACTGACTCCACACCATTCATGATTTTATAGCCCTCTATCATCGCCCAAATCATCTTTCTTCTAAGCTGAACAGTTTCAGTCTTTTTCATCTCTCCTCAGACAGAAGCTGTTCCATACACCAGATCATTTCTGTTGCCCTTTTCTGTACTTGTTCCAGTTGTTGTGTATCTTTTTTGAGATGGGGCAACCAGAATGGCATATGGTATTCTCCCCAACAAAGAGCATGCTGAATCTCTCCCACTAATGAGATCATTCTTCAACGGGTTCCTTAGCCTGCTGTTACATTTGCATAGCTAATATGTTTCCCCTCTTAGTATGATTTTTATTTAAACATCTAATCCAAATGTGATAGAAAAAGTCATGAGAAAATAATTATATGACATTTTTCAAAACAATTTTAGCTTCAGGAGAAGCTACAGAGAAATTAAGCCCCCTGAGAAAATGTTTACTCACTTATGCTAATATTAAGTTACAAATCCATTTATCAATTTATATACGTACTCAAATATTTTTGCCAGAAAAAAGAATTCCTTTGGTAATATTGAAGAATATATATTATGCTGTGCACTGCTTGGTAGTCAAGTCTAGCAATGAATTATTCTTTTTCTTTTTCTTTTTTTTTAGAGGGGGGCACTGTAAAAATAAAAATCACAGTATAATAAAAATAATTTCTCATATCTGGAATAATTTGTCACCATTTAATGCTGTTCATTTTAGGTCCCAATCCAGCAAAGCAGTTAAGCACATGCTTAAATACAAGCCTCTGGAGCAGTTCCACTGAAATAAAAATGGAACTGCTCTGTGTGCTCAGAGTTAGGCATGTGTTTTGCTAGATTGAGGGCATTTTTGCATTTTCTTCAGCTTTATGGGCAATGAAACTAGATGGGCAATTTCATTTCCTTGTTAGTAAATTTCACTGCTGGGTTTCTCATGTACCATCCTAAGGCTATTGTTTTTGGATTTCCATTTTTAGGAGGGGGAGCATGGATGATTGAGATTACAAAAACAAACATTTTGTTTTCTATTTTTTTAAAAAGAGATGAAAACATTTACATTAGATTTAATAAAAACTAAATGTTGTGCCTAAACTAAGATGACAGGATCTGTGTGCTTACATATCATTATTAAAGAAATAGTATGTAAGACATGTGCTAAGCTATTTTTAGTTTACCTTTTGAAAGTTACAATGAACTAATATTTCCACATAAAAATTAAGGTCCAGCGCTTCCCTACATAGGAATAACCTACCCAAGGTGTGATACTGCCCAAGTTTGTACTAGATCTGTTTACTTCCAACTCTCTTTCAAGAGAGGAAGTTTTGCCAGTTTAAGGACAGCAGGATCCAGCCTTTAACTTGAAAGAAGATGGTCAAATAAATTTTAAAAGCAAAACTGCATTAAAAAAAAGTTAGCTGAAAAGTCTGCCGGAAACGCCAGATCACTATGTTCTTCATCAAGACATCACTTTTTGCACAGGAAGTGAAGACCAAAATACCATTTGTGTAAATCAGTGTGGGCCCATCACTATGTCTGTTTGAACCATTACTAACCTGTATCATGTACAGCTGGGCAATCCGATACTCTTCCACACTCATTGGAATTGGAATACGATATTCCTTTATAAGCATCTTGAAGTCCAAGCCTTTTTGTCAGTTCAGAAATGCAATCCAGATATTTCTAGTAGAGTCTCCTTAAATAATGGTAAATGAGTGCATTGAGGACCCCTGAAATAAAAACAGAGAGATGCGATTATTTTCTGCACTGATTAAAAGTAATAATTTATTCTCCAGAGACATTAATTTATCTTAAAACAAGAAAGAAAAATCCCTTGATTGTTACTCTGGAACTGGTATCAAGTTGAACAGACTCTTTTAGAAGAATTTTGATTTGCTACAGGGGACACCCTCAAAGCTATTGCCCTAGGGTCCTTTGCCACCATATCAAACAGATTTTTATATGTAACATCTCCACCGCTGAGATATGACACAGCTGAAAATGAAAAAGTGAAGCTTTTGTTGTAGGACAATAATGTATCTCTCCAATGTCAGTGACACATCAGAGATGTAGCCACTCAGAGACATCAGATCTTCTTATCCTCTTACATGATTGCTCTGCAGCTGACAAAAGAGACTAATTAGGAGACTTCCTCAGCCCTCGGTAACACCACATTGGAGAACTTAAATTGGACTCTAACAAAGAGGTCTGTAAAAACGTACTTTTCTTCCCATTATTATTAACAGCATCCATTCTCTTTTCCCTCCAATGAAGTCCAGGGATTAAATCCTCCCTCCATTGAAGTTAATGGCAGAACTTGTTTTACACACCCATAGCATAAGTTAACAGCATTAGATCAAACTTCAAGTCAGAAAAGAAGTCCTATAATACACAGCTTCTGTGCAATTTAAAAGAAAATAGGACTGATCGACACAGAGGGCTAAGAGAGCAACTTTCGGAGTACTTCCAGGACACGGCAGACGAGGGATGGTGGCTGTAGCAGTACTAAACATAGAAATGGAGAGAAGAAAGGTGAGGAGAGGAGAGAGCATAGAACACTGAATCGTGACTGCAAAACTCCCTCTGGCAGTCAGACCTGTAAATCTTTCTAGTAGTCCCAGGGGCAGATTATCCAAGATAACACCAACCTTAGCAGCATTACGGGATAACATTGTCACTAGAATAAATGATTTTTAAAAACAGTTTCCCCAGCACATAAACCCCAAATGCCTTTCCTTCTACAGAAAGCATACAGGCCTCTTGTCACATCTGCTTAGTGAAACTGTTCCGATATAATTCTCACAAAAAAACAGAGGAAAAATTCCTTTATTGTGTTTACAAGGAGGCAGAAAAAAAGCTGTACAGGGGACCTTAAAACTTTTGAGTGATTGACTTTCTAACCTGAATAATGTTCTTTTAACCTAGATTTTTGTATCTGGTTACATTATATATTTTTTTTTTCATAAAAGAACATCTAATGGAAAAGCAGAGAAAAAATTGTTTAATGACTCATTCACAGGGTGGGCAATTTCAGAATCTTACACTTGCTTACAGAAGTAACAGGTTTCAGAGTGGTAGCCGTGTTAATCTGTATCAGCATAAACAACAAGGAGTCGTTGTGGCACTTTAGAGACTAACAAATTTATTTGGGCATAAGCTTTCGTGGGCTAAAACCCACTTCATCAGATGCATGGAGTGAAAAATACAGTAAGGTGTGTGTGTGTGTCTACCCCGATATACCACGAATTCGGATATAACGTGGTAAAGCAGATGTCCAACTTGACTGCTTTGGCCTCGTTAGCACTACAAAAGTAATTTTCCCTCTACTGATACTCACCCCTTCTTGTCAACTGTTGAGAATAAGCCACTTACACCTTAATTGAATTGGCCTCGTTAGCACTGACCCCACACTTGGTAAGGCAACTCCCATGATGAAGTGGGTTTTAGCCCACGAAAGCTTACGCCCAAGTAAATTTGTTAGTCTCTAAGGTGCCACAAGGACTCCTCGTTGTTTTTACAGAAGTAAGATACTGTAGTTATACAAAAGAAACAACATGCTTCTATAAGGTGTACCTCCATTTCTCATTTCAAAATCAGGTGAATATTGGTTTGCATTATTTATTGTGTATATTTAGAAAGTTAGAATAAGCTGTTCTACCACTAGACAAGATTTTAACTCCCTCAAACAAAACAGAGGAAGTAAAAATTGTTAATGTTTCCATACTCAAAGAACGAAACACGTACTTTTAATCTGAATGATTTTAGATTAATGAAAACAACAAGAACTCCATGTAAAGTCTCCATGAGAATGCACACTGTATGACTCCTGTAACAGCTGCTGTGACTGATGACAATCTGGCTGCTGTCCCTGAAGAGAAGCAATCTTTAGAAACGCGAAGGTGCAGTACACGGAAAATAAAGGCATCCCAATTTCAAGATTGATACCACAGAAAAACTATGTGCACCAGGGCAAAAAATTTGGTAAACTTACTGTAATAACTCCAAGAAAAGCCTGACTGAGTTCTCCAACCTTGTCAAAGGATTCCACCCACGCTAAACGTTAGCTTCCAAAGTCACGTTTTTGTTAACAGAGGGCCAGAGCTGTTCAGTAGAGTGAAAGCACAGTCCACTAGCTCATTATACAGCAAGATGCCTGCCTAGCTTAATACAGATAATACATTAAATCCTAAAATTTGCTTTAGTGATAATGATCCCACAAAAGCCACATGATCTAGTGAATTAAGCCGAGGGCAGGAAGCCTGGGAGCACTGACTTCCTGTCCCACCGCTCTCACTGAGGGTCCCTAAAAATACTTGGCACTTACACCGCACTTTATTGACATTAAATAAAGCTTGGCGATACTAAATGATATGCCCAAATCACAGAGTACATGAGCATCAGAACCAGGATTAGAACCCAGGCTCCTCCTCACTCCTGTCTTGTGCCTAAACCACATTGTGCCATGCCAAGAAGCACTCTCTTATAAGCAAGTTTAGGCCCAATCCTGCAAACACCTACACACATTCCTGAGTTTATGCAATGGGAATATTAACACTTAACACACTTGTGTAAGTGTTAGCAGGATGGGGGTGGAAGGTTGCTGGGATATTTACATAGGGGCTCTAAGTCTTTTTTATTATTATTTTTATTATTAAGGTTTGTTTTATTACCTCCCCTATCTCACTGCTCACTGACTTGCCCAGAATAATTACCCGTCTGGCACTGAATTTTAAATGTATTTTTTTCATTTTTAATTCTGTTTCATGGCATTTTATTGCTTTTAAATTATTATTATTATTCCTGTCAGCACAACCCCAGGGAAAATTTCCCTGACATGACAGACCCTGCGGGGAATACTTCTGTCAAGACAACCCCCGACACACACGCGTGTGTGCACTCTACCAAAAGAATTTCTCTGGCAGGCTAATCCACTAGGAGAACATTCCAGAATGGGGTGTGGATAAGCTTAAGAGGCTTTTCATTAATGTTATGGAACAAAGCAATAATATTTAATAGAGATAGGCCCTGAACACCACCCTGCCCCCAAGATCAGAACATATCTGACCTTCCAAGGAGAAGCTGGCATTCGAACTTTTAAAGCAGGAGGTTTAACATAACGTTTGGCTGCTTGTGTGGGGTGGAACAGTTCAGTCTATGTAGTGATCTTTTAAAATTTAAGTTAAAATCTTTTTCAGATGCTTTGAAATGGTGTCACAGGCACATTGGTTGCATCCATCACCTGCCTGTCTTCGCGTGCTTGTTAAAAACAGGGTATTTCAGTTGATTATAAGAGATGAATAAAACAAAAGAGCATCTTAGGAGCAATAAAATGGCAGGAAACGGGTATTGGGATGAAAAAAAAGTGTTTATAATTCAGTGCCAGACAGGTAATAAATAATAATTCAGACAGACTCAGGCAACCAAGACACAAGATGGTTTATTTTACTGCATCCATTTAAAAACAAAAAAAGGCCCAAGGGCCGCAAGCACATACAGTAGCAGCCACCAGCAGGCTCAACTTGCACATGGTCTTTGAGTGTCAGGCCCCCCTTGAATAGCCTGTCTTGGTTACAGAAATGGGCAGCGATCTAGCTCACATCTCAGTTTTTATGAGAGATGAGCAAGCCCTCGCTGCAAAGTTCCCTTCCAGGTGTGGCCTTTCCAAAAGTTCAGTGAGTTCAGAGCCACGGTTTTGGTTTGGCCCAATATGTGACTGACAAGTCTCCTGTTGCCTAGAACCACCAAGCACTCCACAAAAGAGCAGGACCAGAGGATCCGCCCATCTGGACTGTACTTTTCTGAATTCCTCCTGTGGCTCTGTTCCACTGCTTGGGTCCCATCCTGCACTTAAGGAAGCTTGCCATGGCAGATGCATACACATCCTCCACAAAACATAGTCTAAAGAAGCAACTACCCTTCTGAAGGAAACTGAGCTGAAATGCCAGATTTCATTTTCAACTTCAAGCTATGTGTGCCAGTCAGCCAATGTACCCAGGATTAGGATCAGCAGCTTGGTCCTGAGGGAGGGACACCAAGCACTCGGCACACATAAAGCAAATTTTTAAGTCAGTCTGAGTTAAAAAAATATGGAAAAATGTGGAGTCTGGGCTGCCTTTAACCTGAAAAATAGCAACCTGTGTCAAACATTGCAGTGTGACTTAGTGGCAACCCAGGAAAACGCATTGTATTGGGAAGGATAAAATATGGATATGGTCCAGATTCAGATGTGAGATATATCCATGCAAATTGGGAGTTAATGCACTGAATCAGCAGTGTTATTCCCAATTCACACTGATGGACAGCAGCTGTCCTTGTAAAGACATTTTGATGGTCATAGATAAGCAGATAGCATGACCTTGGTATTTGCAGTATTCCCAGTACCAAGTATAGTCAATACTGCATATACTGCACGGAGGTAATGTTATCTCAAGCAAAAACAGAAAGCTTTTAAGGGTGACCACCAGTGAGAGAGCAGAACAGGGCTCTAGAGCAGGGCTGTCAACAGTCTGTGAACTGGGATCAATTAAAGTTTATTCATAGTCTGTGGGCCAGGTCTACACATGTATAGACTAGCCCAATCCACTGCTGAAACCCCACTGCTTAAAGTGGGGGGTTGTGCAAAGAGGTGGAATATGGCCATTAGGTTGCAACTGAGGGCATCATTTCAAGAGTGGCTCTGGATTTTGGCTGTCCAACTTCAGGCATCTTTGGCCTGATTTTCCAAGGCGCTGATAACCTGCAGCTCCTGGAGGGCACTAAAATCTGAGACACTCAAAGCTAGTTAGTAACATTCAAAAGCTGTGCAGTGGAGGGAAATAGTGATACAGGGCATTTTTAGGCCTACTGCTATTTGGCTATTCGTATATGCCGTTACTCCTTTGTACACAGAACTGCAGTAACTATTTGCATATATGCCAGGCGCATAATTTTATACTTCAATTATTTTGAAGTCAGGCTCTTAAAGCATCGTACTTGGGCTTCAGAGTTAATGCCCCACTGAGATGAGTCAAGTCAGTGCCACCTCTGAACTATAATTTCAGGCTTTCTGAAGACACCCCCCCTCACTTCATTGAGTTCTGATTGTAAAGGTTTCCTTCACAACAAAAGGCTTGGAAACTTCCATCTAAAAAGAAAAAAAGATTAGATTCAGCCGAATCCAAATCCATCAGCAGATGCATCTAATCACCTCAATCCAGCCCACGTATCGGTTGTTTGACACCAGAGGTTTGAGATGTGACTGCCACAGCCTCCTTGGCATTAAATGACGCTTCAGAGACTGCAAAAGGGCTTTACTGAAGGACTGATGACAACTGAAACCTTGTAATTAGGGAATAAGATTTAATGAGTGCTGAGACTATTAATGGCAGATACTTAAACATCAAAAGTCCTGAAGGCCAAACCCTGATCAAGCTGAAGGGATGACCCTAAAAGGTCTGGGTTGAGGATTATAACAAAAAACAACATTTTTTTTTTTTTTTTTACTGTCTTCTGGCTGTTCAGCTTGTCAGATGGGTCCAATGTGGGAAAACCAATCACCGTCTGGTAAATTCAAGCTATAAATACCCATTATTGCTGTACCCCCAGCTGGGCTGCTACAAGCTCTCCCAGCTGTCACCTCAACAACTCATTTCTGATCAGCTAATATTTTCTGAGAGCTGCCTCTGCAGTACACAGAGCTGAGCTAGGACTGAAATGAGCTAAACAGCGGAAGCAATAGATGCCCCATGCTGAAACTAATATTAAACATATTCATTAGGGGAGAAATAAATCCTAAAAGCATAAAGCAACAGAAAATAGCTTTTCTAGCTGCAGGTATGAGCTTTATCCCACACAATTAGAATTAAAAGGTGTAAAGGTACACAGACAGGTACACCCAAGATGTTTATTTTATTATTAATACCTAGCTCTTACATAGCACTTTTCATCTGTAGAACTCAAAGCACTTTATAAACATGGTCAATATCATTACCCCTATTTTACAGATGGGGAAACTGAGGCACACAGAGGGCAAGTGACTGATTCAAGTCAACTCACAGGAGAGCTGGGAACTGAACCCAAGTCTCCTGAGTACTAATACAGTGCCTTATCCACTAGGCTATACTACCCACCTACTAGGTTAAGAAATGGCTGTGACTGAATTTCCCTCCCTTCCCTGCGAAACAGCCCGCTCCCCCAAAGATCCCACTATTTAAGACTATCAGTGTTCATAACTCAAGTACGAATTAGTTTTCCTCAAAATATCTTCACACAATTATGAAATGAATGGTAGTTAATAAGGAAACAATGGTAATATGCAATACAAACAAATCAACTAAATAATACTGAAGGGGTTTGTAAAGGTGTTACCAAGAGACCATTTAAAAATTCCATGTCCCTTGTGCTCTGAGCCCCTCTTTAGCTTCGGTATGGTTTCTTTATCCCCTGAAATGACCTCTTCGTGAAGAGAGTGATATTTAGCATTTGGATCAGTCCTGTGTCCCCCCTCCACAATCCCCACAAAAAAGTCTGTCCCAACTGCATTAGAATGTTCATTCTAACCACCACATTTCAAGGAGCTGTCCCCTAAATTGTTTTTCTTTTAAAATCCTATCAATCCAGTAAGAGGTCCCTGAGGGGAGAGTGAGCAGGAAGGCAGATAGTACCACACCCCATCCCAACTCTATCAAGACTACAAACACTACAAGTGGTACACAGATATACCAACGCTGCTGAGAGAGATGGTGTAAGGGTCCTAAGACCAAAGTTAATTTTGCTAAGGGCTACTTCATTCGGGGAAAAATACTGTTTACAAGGGCTTGCTGAAGAACATGTGAACATTGTGCAATTTTTAAAAACGTGACACGTTATGCACGAGCAAGTAGATTAGTTCATGTAACTTTCACATTAGAAGTTGAAAAAACACATTTCTGCACAATAACTTTGTGACTACTAGGGTTGTTATAAACACCTACTCCTGAAAGTAGTTAGCGTTAAAAATATTTTTCTATATTTCTTCAGTTGGTCCACCTTATGTATTTGACAGCACTTTTTGTATAGATAATCTCCGTTTTCATATATAGTTATATAGCAAAAAATAAACTAATTAACTGGAAATATCCATATAAACATCAGGGAGCAGAAAAATCCTTCAAACCAGCATGGTGTGAATTATACATGTTTAAAGGGATCTGTCTCAGCAAATGATATTTTTGGAAATTAGTTTACAAACAATTCAGGTTGATAATGTCCCTTCAAAAAAAAAAAACAAAAAACCCAAAAACCCAACTCAGTTTCAAAATTTGCCTTAGATCACATGTGAAAATCAGTTGGGTCCCTACCCAACATTTGCCCACGACACAGAATCACCAAACAATTTGACACAATCCAATACCTCCCCGGAGTGGTGTGTTGAATGCAGGAATGGGTTAAGGTGCATTGGAAGAGCTGCGAGGGGAAAAGGCTGCAGAATGCCTGCATACACCATATCTGTCTCTAGCCTGCAGTACAATTAATCCCACACTTTCAGGAATATAAAAGAGAAAAACAAAAGGAGGTGTGGGCATGTGTGGTTGGTGATGCTATTAAGATGCAAAGCTCAGAACAAATTCACTCAGATACAGAACGTGTAGATAATGGTGCATTGGGATGAGGACACAGACCAGAAGACAACGCAAGGCTTGAAGAAAACATTAAGAGAAAAAGCTGAGTTTACAGTACTTAATCTTTTTTCCATTATTAGATGCAATTTGACGTCACTTGTAGAATTTAAGAGCCCATTGTAAAGCCAACGTTTATTACAACAGAAGGATGGAATCAGTCCAAATTCAATACAACTGCACTGTGGCTATTAAATCTTGTTATAGTTCACTGGGCAGCCAAATACTGGCTTGCAGCAAAAAAATGATTCATGAAACATTTTTTAATATGAAGCTACAATACAGTATCTTATAACCATTTCCATTTACTCTATTCCTGCGACATCTGGGTACAGGAATATTGCGTTTCTTTCTTTCTATTGTATTAATGATGCTAGAGTGTGAGCTCCCCAAAGTGCTCAGTTCGGCTTTTGGCATTCTAACTCCAAGGGGATTTAATAGCAGGGAAGTCCATTAGCCGAATGGTAGTTGGAAAATTAATGTTTAAGGTTACGCTGTGCCTGGAGGTTACGAAAAAATGAAATAAAGAGAGACATTAAAAACCTGCGATGCATAGTGAAGTCATGGATCAGTTTAGGGGAAAAAAATAAAATAAGCTATAATTCCCCCTCTGCTGTTGTTTAGAAAAAATGGATATAAAAAGGAACACATCTGAGATTAAATGATAAATGCTTCCAAATGGCCTTTATTGTATGCACATTTCAAGCAACAGTCACAAAAATGTCACGAGCGCCCTGATGGAAGGCTTGCAGCAGAGCGACTCTAGTCAGGTTCTTGCAGGCTCAGCTCTGCGGAAGAGAACTACGCAGACCCCACTCTCTCAGTACTGTTCCTCGCCTGCCTCCCTCCGCATCATGTTGCTAAAAATAACTGGATACAAAAATATATATGAGCAGCATTAAGAGAACGGTAACTGCAGGGGGTTGCTGTAAATAGGCATCGCAAACCTGAAGGGACACAGTAAAGGGGGGCATTTTTGCATCTGTTCCATGGTAAATCCAATGGCTGTGGACTGTTAAGAAACTGCCATCTGGAAGCCTGTGCAATTTGTGGGCAGCACCTAGGGAGGTGTGATGCCTGGCCAAGAATGCTTCGAGATGGCTTTTCTGACTTTGGGTACGCAGCACAACAGCTGCTAGTGTATTTCCCTATGCAGGCAGACATGTATTAGCTCTGCTTGAGCTAGCACCTCCCAATAGCAGTGTGACCTCGAGCTAGCTGCCCTACTACAATCCCACCGACCCCCTGGGTACGTACTCAGGTAGCCAGCCCGAGCTGCTGTCCAGACCTCCACAGCCACACTGCTATTTTTAGGCACTCGCTTGAGCTGTCTGCCTACACCTCCCAGCTGCTGTGAAGACATCCCCTAAGATGGCTATGGAAGAATCTATTGCTCCTACACGCTTCAATTAAAGAGCTTTTGTGGGGGCCTCTTGGAGGAGTTTAGGAGGAGACTGTGTGTGATTGTGTTTAGCCAGTGTCCTTTGGGCCAATGAAGGCTTTGTCTTCACTACCAGACAAAGATGTGATTTACTGTGAGATAACTCACATGCGGTAGCCATCCCGTGTAAAACCCTAGTGGAGACAAGGCACCTGTAGTTTTTACCATGACATAGCTAGGTGAGGTCAACGCCATACCCATCCCCCCCGGCCGTGGTTGACATCACCTAGCTGCTGCCCAGTCAGAATTATTGGTGCCTTGTCTCCATTAAAACACTAACACATGTTAGTGATCCCACCATCATAAAAAAGAAGAGCCACTTTTTTTTTTGCCATGAAACACAGCCAAACACGGTGGGGGAAACCTCATCTCACTCTACTTGTTAGTTCATATGAAAACTTGAATCCGCCTTATCTTCACTAGCATTCCACTGTGCGTTAGCTGTTAAGAACAGGTCTTTTTGAGTAGTGAAAATAAGACCTGCGGTAACAGCACCAAGTGAGAAAACTAAGAGTAGTAAAAGGAAGAGCTAAAGGAGCAATAGCCCGCCGCATACACCTGCCCTCTTTGCTAGATGGTGTCCATTCGCCAATCTTTAGCCATGGGGCTGAGGAGGATGACACCAACCCTGCAGAGCTCCCAGGCTCAAAATCACATTTAACACTGGGGTTTCTGAAAACAAAGTTGCAACAAAAAACCCAACCTGCAATTGTGAAAGCACTGCCGAGTGAACAGGAGGGTTTCACCCTTTTCTCTGCTGCATAAAAGCCACGATTAAGGTAGCAAATCTGAACACTGCAGTTGTTAAAACGAACATTCAGAACTGGTTTAAAGATGGTCTTATAAAAGGAAAAAATATATTACACTCTCAACCATGGAGTCATCACCATGGCTTCACAATACTCCACACTGGAAACTGTCAGTGCGAGGTCTACCTTGCCTAAAGACTGATTAGGGACTGAGAAAGCATGCACTATCTAGACTTTAGTAAGGCATTCCTAGACTTTAGTAAGGCATTTGATACGGTCTCGCATGATATTCTTATCGATAAACTAGGCAAATACAAATTAGATGGGGCTACTATAAGGTGGGTGCATAACTGGCTGGATAACCGTACTCAGAGAGTTGTTATTAATGGTTCCCTGGAAAGGCGTAACGAGTGGGGTACCGCAGGGGTCTGTTTTGGGACCGGCTCTGTTCAATATCTTCATCAACGACTTAGATATTGGCATAGAAAGTACGCTTATTAAGTTTGCGGATGATACCAAACTGGGAGGGATTGCAACTACTTTGGAGGACAGGGTCATAATTCAAAATGATCTGGACAAATTGGAGAAATGGTCTGAGTTAAACAGGATGAAGTTTAACAAAGACAAATGCAAAGTGCTCCACTTAGGAAGGAAAAATCAATTTCACACATACAGAATGGGAAAAGACTGTCTAGGAAGGAGTACAGCAGAAAGGGATCTAGGGGTTATAGTGGACCACAAGCTAAATATGAGTCAACAGTGTGATGCTGTTGCAAAAAAAGCAAACATGATTCTGGGATGCATTAACAGGTGTGTTATGAGCAAGACACAAGAAGTCATTCTTCCGCTCTACTCTGCTCTGGTTAGGCCTCAGCTGGAGTATTGTGTCCAGTTCTGGGCGCCGCATTTTAAAAAAGATGTGGAGAAATTGGAAAGGGTCCAAAGAAGAGCAACAAGAATGATTAAAGGTCTTGAGAACATGACCTATGAAGGAAGGCTGAAAGAACTGGGTTTGTTTAGTTTGGAAAAGAGAAGACTGAGAGGGGACATGATAGCAGTTTTCAGGTATCTAAAAGGGTGTCATAAGGAGGAGGGAGAAAACTTGTTCACCTTAGCCTCTAAGGCCTTGGCTACACTTACCCGCTAGTTCGACGGCTGGAAATCGAACTTCTGGGTTCGAATTATCGCGTCTAGTCTGGACGTGATAAGTCGAACCCGGAAGTGCTCGCCGTCGACTGCGGTACTCCAGCTCGCCGAGAGGAGTACCGCGGAGTCAACGGGGGAGCCTGCCTGCCGAGTGTGGACCAAGGTAAGTTCGAACTAATTCGAACTAAGGTACTTCGAACTTCAGCTACGTTATTCACGTAGCTGAAGTTGCGTACTTTAGTTCGAATTAGGGGGGTAGTGTAGACCAAGCCTTAGGATAGAACCAGAAACAATGGGTTTAAACTGCAGCAAGGGAGGTCTAGCTTGGACATCAGGAAAAAGTTCCTAACTGTCAGGGTGGTTAAACACTGGAACAAATTGCCTAGGGAGGTTGTGGAATCTCCGTCTCTGGAGATATTTAAGAGTAGGTTAGATAAATGTCTATTAGGGATGGTCTAGGCAGTATTTGGTCCTGCCATGCGGGCAGGGGACTGGACTCGATGACCTCTCGAGGTCCCTTCCAGTCCTATAATCTATGAATCTATCCCACAGGAAAACTGCCTAGGTATCTAGAACTGCCCAGGAAGCAAAGGATGGGAGGAGAAAGACTAATTAGTGGGGGCTGATGACCAATACTGGAACTGAGATTC
Source organism: Trachemys scripta elegans (assembly GCF_013100865.1). Lineage (NCBI taxonomy): Eukaryota > Metazoa > Chordata > Testudines > Emydidae > Trachemys > Trachemys scripta. The sequence goes on from NC_048312.1 coordinate 7,897,097, forward strand.
AAAGTTTGTGATCCTCATGTCCTGCTGTGGTGAATGTTTAATATCTGTGTCTGTTGGTTCTTTCATCCGTAACACCAACAGATTTCACACCCTGCATAATGCCTTCAGAGTTTCAATCTCGAAAATAATTAGTCTGAATATCTGATAAGTGCCTTTTACGGTGATTTTCAGAAAGGAAGAGACTTACGTTTCCTCCCTTCAACACTGCACCAGGGTAATGAAGGTACATGGATAATCAAGAATTTTTACATATTAAATCAGTCAGTACATTTAGGGGGCTGATTTTTCCCCCCACATGAAGTGATGCAGCGTTTTTACCCGTCAGATCTTATTGCTGCTACAAATCATTCCTAATACTGACTGCAACATGGAACCCAGCCTCTAATAACGCCTAAATAATTGATGGGTTTCCAGGATATTTTCAGCTAAGCAGATTGCGAGCTGATGCAAAGGAGTCCAAATTGAGCTGCACTGGTAGATTGGTGGGATTTCTTCTTCTGGCTGTGTAACAAAACATACTGCTCCTCTCTAACAAGACATAGTAAACACAATCTTGGTGCTTGGAATTTGACAAAAAGGGTAATAGTCCTAAGAAGACCAGTATAAAGCCAGATATTAAAAAGTGATTCCCATTCCATCAGCCATGGAAAATTCCCCAGTAAGTGTGAAAATTCAGTTAGGGTCAAATTCCATTCTCTGATCCATAGACATAAATCTGGTTCAACTCCACTCAAACAAAGACTCACTCCAGATTTGTGCCTCTAAAACAAGAGCAGAATTTGACCCCTTGATTGTAAAATTCCAGAGGTACCTACTATCTATGCTTCCTTCCTTGATCCTTTGAGGACAATTATGATAGTTCAAGAATAAATACAATTAGAAGAGCAGCAAAGGCAAGGGCTGAAGGTAATGAAGGTAACCATTTAGTTCAGAGTAAACCAGTGTTTCCTAGAGGGCCTGATCTTTAAGGAGGTCACAGATCAATACGGGCTTAAACCAGCAACTGCAGTTGCACCACCCAGAGTTCTGAAAACTGCCAGGAAACATTTGCTCCATTGTATGCACCAGGCTGTCTCCTGGGACCTATCCAATACCCACTGAAGCCAATAGGAGTTTCTCCCTTGACATCTGTGGGAGTTGCATTGGGCCCACTGTCTGGGCACTGTAATTGAAATAGCACTCTTATCCCAGCTGGCTGTAATAAAGTTCATATTATTTTATGTTTTTTGAAGGATGATGGATCGTGGCAGCACTGACAACTAGCATTCCCGCATTTCCCCTGCTTGCTGCCTGCAGTAACTTTACCTGCAGATTTTTCATAGTACTTTAAACTGTCATCTAACTTAATCCAGTCTCTAGATAAATGTCTGTATAGGAAATAGCTACACAAAATTGATATCCAAGCCCCTGTGAAAAGGACAGACGCCCAATGCTATTTCTTTCTCATTAAGGACTAAGCACAGGGACTTAGCAAGAAAGGCCTGGCGACAAGTTATTTTCCATTGTACAGCCTGGAGCAATATGTCTACCTGGCAAAACTCCCACAGAGCTTGTGTCACGACTGAGCACCATCCAGGGTGCTAGTTCTCCCCATAACAGCATAACCACTCCTCTGCAGCGTTCTGAGCAGAAGTATTTTCCTATCAAACATTCCAGACTATCAATAAACGAGGCACAGCGCAGCTTGCAAAGCCAGTCAAGCATTGGATGAGCCCAGGAAATGCCAGAAAATCTGTCATTTCAGTGCATGAGTCACAGGAGAAGCAGATTTGCCTACTGCAGGAGGAGGAAAGGGGCCATGAAGCAGTGCAAAGGGTTGGGGGGGGGGGGGTTATTTTCACTATTCCCGTTTGCAGGATCCAAATTAAATGGAAAAAATAAAGAACCCCTAGAGCCTCTGTGGCAGCACAATGGATCCCACGCAGCACCTGTCAAGCCTGGGGTTAAATCCCCGTTTCAGGCAGTCGCAGGCCCCATAGCTGCTGCCAACAGTTGGGTTCATCACCATTCTCCCCACGCATGCCCCCAGGAAACTCCTGCTGGTTATCAAGGTGACTTGACAGCAGCCCCCCTTTTCCCTTGGCGGGTGGGGATATAACTCAGGAAGGAGAAACTCTGATGGGAGCCTGGAGAAGTCCATATGGGGATGAGCCTTCAACTCATGCCCACAAGCAACTAATCACAGCAGGGAGCTTGACCCATTGGCTCTCTGCTGTAGGAAGCCTGACCCTGTGTTTGAACCTCAGTTATTGCAAGTTCTGGATTTATGTTTCATATCTAGCTGAAGGAAGCCTTTGTTTTGCACTGAGCGGTGCAAATTCATTCCTCTCTGTGTGCTAGTCACACTTCTAGTTGTGTACCCTCCAAGAATGTAACCCAGCCTCAAATACTGATCAGGGAGAATGGAACAGCTTCCTGGGATCCTCTCTAACACTTGCTGGAGGCTTCAGCCCAACCTGTATCAATGAAGATTAATATTAAGGCTAGTTCTCCACATTTACTATATCCGGTGCCATAATTCTGAGGATCAAAGTACTTTACAGACATTAAATATTCCTCATGATAGCTTTAAGTAAGGAAATATTATCCTAATTTTAAACATTGGTAAACTGGGGCAGAGAGCAGGTAAGGGATTCACCCAAGGTCACCCCCACCCAGCAGGACAAGGGCAGAGCTAGGAATAGAACCCAAGGCTCCTGTTTCTCAGTACCCTGCTCCTCTACCCCCTAAGCCACATTCACTCGCCAAAGGATATGAGAGCTGTGGGATGCCAATTCTCTCTTTGGGGAAATTCTTTTCACAAAATCTTGAGGTTGTGGTTAAATTTGGGGCTATGTGAGAGCTCACCATCCCCAAAACCGTCGTGAAATTACCAGTATTTTCACAAAACCTTTGTTCATTTTGCAACCTTTTGGTTGAACACCTGTTTTCTGCAGCTATTTTTGACATTCAAAACAGCTAAGTTTGCATGATGGGGGAAATGGAAGTAGAGAAAAGGCATTTTAAATATACAATGCTCAAAGTGAACTGAACATGCATTTTACACCTGCCGATATAAACTGGAGATACAAAGACAGTGGATGTAGCTTACAGAGCCATATTGTACTGGAGGGGAAGAAAAGCCAAATATATATTTTTTGCATGCAAGCAAACTCAGGAAGCAAAGCAATTATGTATTCATGCTGGACATCTGAAAAGCACTTAAGTGGTTAATGAAATACACAGTTTCCTTTTGCTTAATTGTTAGATTGGTTTTTAAAAGTCACCTCTTCCCCAGTTTCTTATCACAATGCCCCAATCAACTTCCCACTGAACCCACATTCTTCTCCATTAGTCCAGTCATGTCTGATGATTCTCAATAGCTTTTGCAAACCTCAACTAAAGGACGCCTGCAGCAAAGTCGATCATAATAAAACCCAGATGCAGAGACAGGCCACGGTTAGAGAAGGCTGATTATACTGCAGAAAATGACCCTGCCAGTCCCAAGAGGGAAGCCAGCCATACCTTTGTATATTTAAACTTGTAGGAGCCATTTTGAATCAGAAGTACAGCATGTTTCAGTGCAGTACTAATAAACCTTTTGCAAGATTAAACTCAGTCCCACATTTGTTTGGTTTCCTTGCTACAATGTAAAGAACATTCAAACTGTATATTGCAGCAACAGCTGTAACAGGACGAGCTGGAGAAGGGAAAGAAAACAGCACTACAGGAATTGTAGCCCCTCCATGTGGTCGGTACTAAAAACCCTGAGCAACATCACAAATTACTCTGAACTGTTTTCCTGCCCCTGTCGTCCTAAGTGACTACTCTGCAAGGTGTTCCACTACCTGAACTGTAAAGAGGGGAATCTATTGGCTTTGTTGTGTTATTTTAAAATGGTTGGTTCAGAAAACAAAAACAAACCAACAATGATAAAAAAAGAAAAACCACAACAGCACTGAACACTGCCTGAAAATAGAAGATATAAGACAGGGACCAAAGGTTAACTTGGGAGGAAAACGGGTAATATCTGAAGCATGCTTAGCGCTCCCATCACTCTAGTATCTAAGCAGACCAATTTTGCAAACCAGGGAAGAATAAAAGAGTGATGGTGATCAACAAGTGCTGTAAGAGTAATAAATAATACTTAGCTGCCCAGACCTAGTGAATTCCTTGCAAGAATCTCAAAGCACTTTACAAACATTAATGATTTAAGCCTTGCAGTGCCCTTTTGAGTAAGGGTAGTATCATTCTCTCTAGTTTGCAGCTGGGGAAATGAGGCAGAGAGAGACGAAGTGCCTTGCCCAGGGTCACACAATGAATGGGTTATAGATCTGGGAATAGAACCCAGGTCTTCCTGGCTCCCACTTCTAGGCTTAGCCACAAAACCACCTTTCCCCTCTCTAAACGAACTAGGCTAGGTTCCATTGATCAGCATCATTCTGTATGGCCAAAGTAGATCCCTACACGGGGTTTACCAATAAAATCAGAAACAATGTGTACTAAAGATGTGTTTAAAGTTACTCCTTAACACATGCTGCCTTAAAACTTGGAACTATTAACTTCCAGAGGAATGGATCATTCCTGGAAAGTGCCCCAGTTAAATGGATTCTCCTTTCAGAACTTAGAGTTTCTCCTTATGTCCCTGTATAATCTTCCACACGCATTGGCTAGCCCAGCTACGAAAAAAGACTCCTCAATGCCACAAGGACTTTTCTTCTTTAAAACTGCCATCATCAAAAGGCACCACCCTTGAGCTTGGGTCCCCTTTTAATATGGGACAGGGCCCTTCTAACTGACAAGGATATTGAGGCCACTATTTATAGTGTAGGCAAGATAACTTTTGAAAATTTCCCTTACTCCTTGGAAATGTGACTTCAATATCATGAATGGAAACAGGAAATTTGGCAGACCACCACAATATAACATGGCATTCATGGATGGAAGCTCTACTCCTCTCCCCATGATACTAGTACTGAAAATCTGTGGAGTAGCCCCTTCCTCCAATGTGTCATGGACATTTTTTCCTAAATACCAATAGCTTCGGAGGATGATCTAACCCTGATTTAAATGGGCTCCTCGAGAGAAAGACTTGTGAAAATAATCCCTGCCACTGATAACACATTATCAGAAGTGGTTAACTTGAACCCAGAGCAGTCACTTTAGCATTAATATTTTGGAACTACCGGTACAGGAATGAATTCGTTTTCAAATGGTCAAATACACAAGCCCAGATTCAGGACATATGTGACAGCTTCATTTTTAGTACTTTATTTTGAGTTGTTTTGCAAAGACAGAGGTCCCCAGAAACATTTTTCCCTCCTGTTGGCTACTCTAAAAATCTGATAACTGATTTTGTTAAGATTGTGCCAGGTTTCATCCTAGACAAAAACTCTTTTAGAGGAGCAAGGCTGACCATTAACTATAATGGTTTCAATGCTATAATATATTACAGACCTTCCCAAGTGTAGATTTCTTATAACTATTGACAAATGCTCATGTAATTCCATGTATTTTTGTTTCTCAAAACAAGCTGGACTTCCATACTCATTTTTTCACTGTTAAAACAAAACAAAATAAAAATCAAGCCCGCAACCCAACACTCAAGGGCAGCTCTATAACAACAAACCATTGTGTGCAGGGGCAACAGAAAGCAATTAGTAAAGATAGGAAACAGATTTCAGTTTCAGCCTTCCATGGTTAGTATAAACAATGAGCAAACCACTCCCCTCCTCCTCCTCCCCATTCCTCCTGAAAGTGTCCTTTTAAGAAAATCCTGTACAAACCAAATTCATTGATCTCAGTCAGAAAAGGTCATGGCACAAATTTATTTTTTTAATCAGAACAGTTACAGGAAATAATGAATTATTGTGTCAGTTTGACAATAGCTGATGTTGTTACGTTGCACCCCATACGGCTTTATGGAAATATGCTTATGAATGTATATATGACATAACTGGAATATGTTTTATTCTACATATGCTGTGTAACATATCTATGTAAAGGTTATGATCTACTGAATCTATTCCTCCTATTTGGATGCATGCATCACTTTTGTGTTCCAAGTTATGAATATTGGCTGTGTACTTGCTTGATTTCTAAATAGCCTTAGTAAAGCATTTGGTCAGCTTCTTGAGAAAGGAATGTGCAAGTTAAGTGCCCAATCAAGAAGCACTTAACAGACAATGAATCTTGGAAGGCTTCAATCCACATAAGAAGTCTACTTGAGGAAGTTCAAGGCAGCATGTGAACCCTGGCTGCTACCTGTAAGCTCTGAGTCATGCATGGACATGTGACTTGCCCATGTGACTCCAAAACTCCATCTTGGAGCTGAACTTTGCATAGAAGAGAGGAGGGGGTCTCCACCCACAAGAGAAAGTCTATTTAAACCCCTGGGATACCTGAGAGAAACTGGAACAAAGGACAGTAACTACAGGGGGTGTGAGTGATTGCTGGACCCAGACTGGAAGGAGACTAGTCTGTAAAAGGAAGCTTACTGGAACACCTCTGAGGGTTAAGTTCCATCTGTATTCAGTTTTCTTACTGTATTAGATATAGACTTGTGTGTTCTATTTTATTTTGCTTGGTAATTCACTTTGTTCTGCCTGTTACTACTTGGAACCACTTAAATCCTACTTCCTATATTTAATAAAATCACTTTTTACTTATTAATTAACCCAGAGTATGTATTAATACCTGGGGGGGGACACAAACAGCTGTGCATCTCTCTCTATCAGTGTTATAGAGGGCGGACAAATTATGAGTTTACCCTGTATAAACTTTATACAGGGTAAAACGGATTTATTTGGGGCTTGGACCCCATTGGGAGTTGAACATCTGAGTTTTAAAGACAGGAACATTTCTTAACCTGCTTACAATTAAGCCTACAGCTGTTAGGGGAGGTGGTTCAGACCTGGGTCTGGGTTTGCAGCAGGCTAACGGGTCTGGCTCAAACCAGGCAGGGCTCTGGAGTCCCAAGTTGCCAGGGCAGGAAAGCAGGGGCAGAAATAGTCTTGGCACATCAGTTGGCAGCCCCAAGGGGGTTTCTGTGATCTAACCATCACAGATGTAATCTAGACAGGCATGATGCTTCCGACAGAAGCACAGGTAGAACTAGAGAACCCAATCCTACCATACTTGGTATCTGGGTAAGTTTTGTAGGATTTGGCCTCTCGTAGGACAGTGTTGTTTGTAAGTATTCTCGCCGTACACAATAAGAACCACCACTACAGTACACCTTTCTGCACCACCAGAGCTGAGCTCTCTTTCTGTGAAATACATCTTCTCTGTCTCTTGCAGTCTCCTGTCCATCCTTATCTGATTTACCTAGTGCTTGTATCTTGAGAATTTATTTATTCTTGCTATTTTGGCTTCAGCTGTCAGTATATCAGATAGGAGGTAAATTGCATGATCTTTGTGAGAAATTATACACACCCTTCATGCACTGGGGCATTACAGATGTATACACAGCAGACATATGTTTGATGTAAACAGTGACCTAACCTGGGTTCTGGACTTTTAAAACAATCTTAACATTAAGATTATTGTGTTGGCTTGTTTGAGGGTGTGAGAGTACTGCTGGCCTCTAATGAATTGAATCAGAACTGATCAACTATCTGTCATAGGCCCTGAAATGTTAACAAATAACGGAAATTCCCCATTAATTCTACTAGTACTCTGCTTTTGGAGGAGGCGGATCTAGTTGCTACACATTTTATTGCCCTGAAGTTTTGAGTGCATCCATGAAGTCTTAAAGGCACCTTCCAGCTGAGGGTCTCAGAGTGCTCCACAAACATTTAATTGAGCCTGACTATACCCTGAGAGGCAAGTACCCCTGAGTGAGTAAACACTGAACCCATTTTATAGATGGGTAAGCTGAGAGACAGAGTCTCTAAAGGTTTGATGGAAATTGTATGCTCAGCACTTCTGAAATTCAAGCTCTAAAATACTTTGGTTCATGGTCACACAACAAATCAGTGACAAACCTGGGAATAGAATCTCAGTGTTCACATTCCCAATCCTCCACTCTAACCACTAAACTTCCTCGTTTCATTTTGACCATTCCATTTGTTCCGAACACTTACAATAAATAGGCAACTAAACGTATGACCAAACGGTACCATGGACTGATTTTCTTACTGGTCTCAATCTTGTCTGCTTAATTTGACTTGATCACCAAGAACTACAGAACCCACAGGCTGTGGCTAAAGAACCTAATAAAACCTCTCCAGAGGTAACTCCAGGCTATCCTGAATCACGTCACTATAGACACAAATAAATGTTTGCTTTTAAAAATTCATTACCATTTGAAAATGGATTAGAAGCCTGAGATTTTAAAGTAGGTTCTAGATTTAAATGAATATTTAAAGCTCACCAAATTGAGAAGAGTGTCCACTATACTCATAATACAACCATTTGATAATTCAGTTTCTCATGTCTGTTTTTATTTAAAGTTCAAATCCTTCCCCCGCCCCCTCCCCAGTGGAAGATTTATGATACGTTTGCCAGGCATGGTACAGCTTTGTTACACTAATATATTGATTTGTGTTCTTCTGCTCTTCCAGGAACTCTAAGATTGCTCTTCCAGTTTTCCTCAGACCCTAACAGTAACAGAAATAGATACCACAAATATTGTGGTTGGCTTTTTGAAAAAGGGCTGGATAAATGTTATGACCAATGACATCCATAGCTATGCAAGCTACAAAAACAGATACATAATTGCATGCTTTAGTGACAAGTTGATTGCTGCAGAGGTCATGTAGGAAATTCCCTATGTCTCCCTAAATACAGCATTGTACAAAACGGCCAGATGTACGGCTTGCATCAGATATTGGCCATGGCAGGATAGCAGACTTCATAGTCAATGTAGGAAACACTATGCTCTATGGTTTGTGACATGAGAAACCATTCAACAGCATACAGCTGCTCACAGATCCTTTCCTACAGTTTCAAAACTCACTTTCCGGGACACAGGTCCTGCCTGACAGTAACACACCCTCCCGCCTGCCCCCCGCCCAACTTTTATCCTTAGTAAGCTAAGCATCATCTTGCAGAGCACATTGAGCCATGCTGTCTGCTCCTGTCACCCTTTATATATGTACTATTCTGATGAGCACCATGAAACTCCTCGCAGGCTAGATTGTTTGGAATCAGGGGGTCCTACCACATGTCCTTTGATGGGCAATCTCCAAGTTTAGCCTAAAGTCTTAGATCTGATTTATAATCATGACCTACTGAGGTATAAATGATCTCCATACAGGTGACACATTTAGAAATACTATTTTTTTCTAATATTTTTGCAAAGATAAACTTGATCTGCAGAACTCACTGTAGGCAGTGACCTGAGCAGGCCCAGGTCCTACTGAGTCCTACTCCAGGCTCTGCCCTGACTCACTGACGTATTTCTCCTGCCGCTGAGAATACACAGCATCTTGCCAATCTATTTTTCCATGTGCTTTAATTAAACCTGAATGAGGCTTTTTTCTGGGCACTGGCATTACTTGGCTCTAGTCTCCATGGGCAATAGCTTGCTACACACGCAGGGTGCTTAAAATATATTTACTGCTCCGCTATGTTGCCTGGGAAACAATTATTTTATTTAAAAAAAATTGGTTGCTACAGTTTGCTGGATGTGAAGTGAGAGGCATGTTCATTTAGGAGGTTTACCTGAGCGCAAACTGTGCAGAAGTGTTGAGACATTACAATTCACCCTGTATCTTTGTGAACTACTAAAAAAAAAAGGCACAGAAAAAATTAAGTCTCTCTGGGAGAATCCTCAAGAAAAGCAGAGCTCAAGCCAGATCACAATCCTAAAAACTCATCTGAGCTCTGGTATACAGCCTAGTTTTCAAATGAACCTTTCCCCATTATGTGCATTACTGGTTTGGTTATATTGATCACATACATCACTGAAGAGGTGATGCAGAGACTTCGCAATTCATTGTGCAGAAGGTCCTGAAGAATAACTGTCCTGTTTTGCTCTTACAGCATTACAAATGCCATTGCAGGTAGATATAAACCCTCCACAGACAAGGGTTTCTTTTCAAAGACATGTGAAACTATTGTATGTTTATTTACAATCAAAACTGAACCCAAGGAAAATAAATCTCAGTTGCTCCAGTCATCTGATAGAATCACTTCTGGGAATGGGTTGTATCTTGTCAAAGAGAGAAACATTCACCAAATAGTGTGACAACTGCTGGAAACAGAATCCATATTTTCCTCCACTTGGCATCTGGGTCATTCAGCTGCCCAACAGGCATTGTTTGCAACCACAGCTGCCTACTGATGGTGGTGACAGTGGGAGAGAAACAAGACAGTCGAAATTATAAGCCAGTCAGCATTTACAGAGACAGTAAAAGCATAAGCCATCTTTTTAAAGTATTTTTCCCTCAGTTTCAGAACAACGCCCGTCATCTATGAAATAACTGCACACTCCTGAGTTTGGGAGCTAAAGCAGGAAGGAAGGAATTGAGACAAGTCACTGGGTAAAGGCCCTGTGCACAATGAGCCCTTGTCAGACCCACAGACAACAATACCTCTGACAGGAGGCCCATATTTACAGAGAAATGCTTCAGCCACGGAAGCTCCAAAATTACAAGTCGGATGAAGAAGTATCCAATGCCACCTTTTACATTTCTATAGTGCATCTCATCCCTAAGCATGTTACACACTATAAGTAAATGCCAATTGTATGCAGCCACCCACAAGCAACTGGCAAAACAACAACAATGGGAGAAAGGGATATTTTACTAAGCAACACTGGGACAAACACCTGCTCTTATGGAAGACACCACAGGCTCCTTAATGTCAGTGCAGAGCAAGCAGGATCTCCACTTTGTGTTCTCATGCAAAGTCCCACGCACTGAGATGCACGGTACTGGATTTCTCTTGAGAAAGAGAAAGGGTTGAGATGACCCTCCTGGGATATGAACCTGTGGTTCCAAGGAGAATAAAATACCTATGAATATTCATTTTCAGTTTCTCCTAAAGGGGAGTTTTACATCAGCACGTACTAGCTCCATCAATGGCTACATGTTTCTATAATCTATACTGACCTTTTCTTGTGTTCCATGTAATCAAACTGCAATACCTTAAAAAGGTACCGAGCGCTCCAGCCATTATCAGACAGTCTAATATCAACTAAAACCAGTGGGTATCTCTCTACTCAGTAAACTCAGGTGAATTCACAGCTCAATAAATCTCAAACACTAACTAAGATCCAAATGTGGGACACAAGAAGAGCAGCATTACAAGAGGCATGATGTCAGTGAGGTGGTAATCAGCTCTTTGCCATATACAAGACTGTTGTCAAAAGTCTCGGTTTCAGGAGTCGGGCATTTAGGACTCAAATTAAGTCACTACAAAAGAAGTGGAGCAGCAGCATCCAGTTGGTTTGGGACAGTTGGGTCTAATAAGGGAGGCAGTTGACAGGTTTGTGCCTGAGACTAGATTTATTTCAGGAGATTCAAGGCTAAGGTAAGGTTCAGAGCCTGGGACAGAGGATTTGCAGCTGTGGGGAGGGAAATAGAACGTCCACTCTTACGGCAAGGCATGCAATATTTTGACCAGGGTTTGGGTACAAACAAGACGAGAAAGTGCATCCCAGGTTATTTTACTGAAAATACTGATCCAGTGCATGCAAGGATAGGTCACTGTGGGAGTTGAATTAATGCTAAAAATATACTCAAATAGGGGAAGCATGATCAATATAGCTCAGTCTATGGTACTCACCATTGATACCTGATGTAACAAACAATCATAGAAGTTAAGGCAGAGACCAGCTCAGCAGGGAGAAGAGAGGATCACACAGGAACTAAAAACTCCTGCTCTTATTTATTGTAACCTAAGGCTCCATTGCTACAATGAAATCTGTGGAGTCAGGGCTCTGCCTCGGTGAAGGGGTCTTTCTGCATAGATTTCGTTGCAGGATCAAGGCCCTGGGATGTGCATTTAAAGAATATCAGAAAAAGAAAGAGGCTATGATTGGGGCTGGTAATACAAAATAGCCAAAGAGAACATTCGGATTCATAAGACTAATTCATGAGATCTATATGTGTAAATATAAAAATAAAAACAAGCATGCTTTAATAAAGATGACATGATTACATCAGCTGTTGTTACCATAATGTTAAAGGAATAAAACCAGACCTGAGCATGAAGGAAAGTTCAGGATGTGTGCGATGTCTGTTTCCTGAGAGAACATTTCTCATGTCAGAGGAGACAAACGCTTGCATTTCTTTAGTCAATTTGGCAGGAAATACTGATATGCGGAAAAACTATCCTAAACCAGCCTTGCTAATTACAAGAAAAGCGAAGCAGCAGCAAGCCACAGAGCTACTAATACACACTGATGTTTTGTTTTTTAGCGGGACCCCTTTAACGTACAAGATTTCCAAAATATACTGGTAAGAAACTTTTTATATATAGTCACTGGGCTGCACAATAAAGGTTTTTAATTTTACATTGTGCAATTAAGTTATGAGCTCAGTTCACCTCAGACTGATTACTTATTGCTTCTTCAATGTGATTTACTGATACATTTGTCCTCCTACAGCTCTTTGCTTTTCAGTAAGCCACTATGAAGTTTCTGAACTCTGGAAGTCAACCGTTCACAACACAAATGATTTTTAGGAGACAGATTTGTAACACCCTTGACTGCAAGTGAGGCAAGGAGCCAGTTTTGCACCATGGGGAGTTACTGGAAGGCATTTCAACAATTGCCATATTGGATCATCCCAGTGGCCCATCTAGGCTGCTGTTCCATCTGACAATAGCTAGTAACAGATGCTTCAGAGGAAGGTGTGAAACTCCCATAATGGGCAATTATGCAGTACCTGCCCAAAGGGGAAGTTTCTTTCTAACCCCGGGCAGTCAGTGGCTGGCTTGTGTCCCAAGGACAACACCTGTAAAGAACGTCAGAGAGAGGGGAAGTTTATTTGGAGAGGATACAGCTTGGAAAGAAGGAGAATCAGAGCAATGCAGTCTCAATAACTGAAAAGACAGTTACCTTTTCCAGAACTGGTGTTCTTTGAGATGTGTTGCTCATGTCCATTCCACAACCCGCCCTCCTTCCCCACTGTCGGAGTTTCCGGCAAAAAGGAACTGAGAGTGGGGGAACCAGTGGTGCCCTATATACCGCGGCATGTGCGCGTGGTCCCCTACGGATACTGTTGAGGGGAAAACTTCCGGCACCGGTGCATGTGGCGAGCACACACACCGAAGTTGAATGGACATGAGCAATCACTCGAAGAAAAAGGACTAAAAAAAATATATATAATATATAAAATCAGTAAATGATCATAGCTTCTTTGACTTCAGTGGAATATATATATATGGCCAGATCCTCAGCTAGGCACAAACTGGCATAGCTCCACTGAAGTCAAAGAAGCTATGATCATTTACTGATTTGCACCAGTTGAGGATCTGGCCCTCAGAGGTCACCATTCAACCAGAATCTCTTGCAAAAATAAAGCTCAGAATCCTTAGGTGGGGATAAGAGAGTGGAAGGTTTGCAATTGCAACTCAGAGTGGAGAAATGTTTGAAACCCAGCACAGCGACACCAATATACTCAACATAAACCAAACAACCCTGCCTGTCCAGTCTTCAAGCCCCTTCTGAAAACTCACTTAAAATAAATAAAAGAACTATCCCCTCCTCCTGCTCTCAGGGCAGCATTATAGATGGGCAAAATCTTCTGAGTTGATTTGATAAGTTATATGAAAATAAAAATAAATAAACCCCCCCAAAACAAACAAGAAGCTTGAGCTGAACAATCACGAGTCTGTGTCAGATCCCAACCATAGACTCACTTAGGGCCTAATCCTGCAAACTCTTACTCATGTGATTAAAGTCTGCAGATCTATCTGCCAAGATATTTATTTGGCCCCTGTCACCAGTATCTGAGCACATCATAAACATTAATTTATCTTCAACAACCTTGCCAGGTAAGGAAGATTTAGCCGCATTTTACAGGTGGGGAACTGAGGTACAGGAAGATAGATCAGACAGGAATCTGTGAGCTAAATGAGACTACTCACATATGTGACGCTAAACAAGTGCTTAAGTGTTTACAAGATTGGACCCTAGTTAACTCTCTTGATCATGCATGAGCCACAACAGAATCAAACTCACCCTCTCCTGATGACTAACAGGTCAGGAGCAGACAGTGGTGACAAAAATATTTTTACTAAAGCCAGCAAGGATGACTCAAAATACACACAGGGAGCAAATCTTCTAAATACATTATTGTTATGTCGCCACTTTTCATCCACTAATTTTCAAAAAAAAACTTTGAGAGAATAATAAAATGATCATGTAAGAGCTGAAATAACAAATGCAATAGTGAACACTCCTGAGTTAGAGAGCAAAGGCCAACAGCCCACATTCTGCATCAACATTAACCAGAGCTGCCATTTCCAAAAGACATTCAGAAAAATTACCCAGCTGCTCCATACTGGCCTCTTTAGATCAGGGGAGAAAACAAAAGTCAAGGGGCACTGTCCAGTGTAATCCCACTATGAAAAATTCTGGCTAGTCTGTCTTTAACGGAGAGTTCTGATGTTATTTTTAGTAGCTCTAGAGCAGCGAAAGTGGTTGCCACTTAAAATAAAATTAAAAAAATAAATAAATCTGACTATATCAAAGCCAGCCAAGTGACAACCTCTGCAATGTTCATTCAGTGAAAGCCTGAAAAACGGAAGGAGAAGAGTGAGGAAGAACGGTTTTAAAGAGACCATTGTCAACTTACAGGTGGTTCATCATTTACATTTTGTAAAATTTTCCACTTTTGTTTTTAAAAACACTAATGAAAACAGTTGTTTTTAAATTAAAAGGACATTCCCCTGTTGTGACTGGAAATCATCACAACACTAAGAATCTGAAGTGAAATGGACTTCATTGATTTTTATTGTCCAAGCAGAAAGAAAGGCAAAAACTAAGAGCATAAACACTGACAAATAAATTGGATTTAAAAAAAAAAAACGTCTTTCACTTTTGATAACCTAAGGTATTAGTAACCTCGGCAAAATGACTTGTTGATAATATACGATTTAAGTTAACATCATTCTTCTGAAGAGACATGGGGAGAAAAGCCATATTTGAAAGTCGTACTGTACAGGTCACTTTCCATTAAAAAAGGTAAAGGGGGAGGAGATGGGAAGACAAAAGATTAAGAGGCTTAAAGTGCTTTGAGACCCTCAGACAGCAGAGGCTAGATAAGGCTGAGAAGAATTGCTATTACTAACAGGTTTCCTTGCTGCTCTATTTCTTGTACCAGCAATTTGATGCCTTATCTCTCCGGTGCATTTGAGCTTTGTGGATTAACACTAATCAGGATGAATTTATTAGCCAAATACACCTTTAGAGAAGTGAAATACAGTAATGGCTTTCTTATGCCAAATATATCTCACTGATTTTAGGAAGGAAAAGGAGATAACAGAGATGATTTAATTAAAATCCCTAGACTCAAACCCCTCTGAATCAAAGTCTGAATTTCACGATCCTTCTCTCTCTTTTTAAAGACTAAGCTCCTGGGTGCAGGGCCCATACCTTCTATATATTTGTACAATGCCCATCACACCGAGGAAGCTACAAATAAACAAACTGAAACAGTGCAGCAGACCTCAACACCTATGTGCTTCGGGAAGTCAAAATCCAGATCCAAATTTCCCAGTTTGTGCCTGACTGTACAGAACAGGCAGGTGCCCGTCCAAATTAAACACATTTAATTGTTTATGGTCAAGCATTTTTCATCCCACCATGCTTGTATACTTACACGTACACTCTTCACTTCTGATGTGCACTTTAACCAAGGCCACTGGGCTTTCTAATTAGGTTTGCAAACATCTTTCACAGACTAGGGTAATTAGTCAAGATTTCATTACAATGGCATAAAATGTATCACCTTGCCAGCAATGACCCAGAGTTGTGAGACAGTGATCTTTACAGTAATGGACAAAGACAAATTCTTAGGCGGCTTGTTCAGTACCACAAGCCATCAGTAATGTCGGTCAACAGAGAGAACTAATTTCTGAAAAGGGAGTGGTTTCCAATGCTCAACATGGAGGACTGTTTCCTTCTAAATTTAGCCAGTGCTTTTTTTATTGGGAAAAGATTAGGAGAAAACAACAACATTGGCTTCCTATGTGTTAGCACGTCAATACAGAGCAAAACTTCAGAGAAGAGTTTAGAGTGAAGGCAATTAAAAGCCTGGATTGCTGCTCAGTTCTTCCAGGTTTTGCATTATATCTTGGACTTTATAAGGTTTCCATCTACCCATTTCTCTCTTCCAATCTCCATAGCAGACGGGTGCATATAGCATTGTTGCTGCTCCCTCTCATGCATACAAGATGGCCATCTCCACCCCGCCCTCATTTTTATCCTACGTTCCTAAGTGGGATCAAATCTTCAGGCCACACAGCACAAGCCTCTCTCATTAACTGGGCTATGACAAGAGGATACTTGCACTGTGACCTAGACATAGGAATTTCACAGCCAAGAGCCTGCTCCAGAGAGCACCCCCTCCCCTGGGAAGTTGGTACTGAACTATAAATGCTCTCAGCAGGAAACTCTCTCTCATGAGCAAACCCCAAATTGCATTTCCGCATAACAACATGGGGCCCAATTCTGAAACCCTTGCTCAGACCAAGAACCACTTATATAACAATCCCCCCTCAACTTCAGGGTGACTGTTCTTGAGAGTGAGTGGTACCAAACACAAAGACCCTTCATTAATAATCCCATCCAGTCCCATAGGAAGCTCAAAACTAACTTTCCTGCATTAGACTACAAACTAGTCTCACATTAAACAACCCCCACTACTGAGCATGGACTTGTTAAACCGGGCCTCCATAAGAAGGGGAGATCTGCTATTCTACTGCCCAGTAGAGAATGCAGTTAACTGTGCTGCTCTGGTCTCTTTCACAAAGTCATCACAACATGCCACTGACTCTGGCAGCTATGATGCCAGGGCAGAGATTAATACAGGGGAACACTTACCATCTGGGAAGGAAGCATCACTATTTTCCAATCATTTAAGATGAGGCATGTTACCATGGAGAAGCTGTGTTATTAATACACTGATGGGCAGTGCTTAGAGACAAGCTGAACCAAAGAGTCTGCCATTGTACACAACATCACCCAACAGACCAACTACTCGCAGTTTCCTCTGGTACATTAGTATTTTACACAGATTGTTAATACTTAATTATTTGTATCAAAAGGGGAGTGGAGGAATTAGACAAGGTGGGTGAGGTAATATCTTTTATTGGACCAACTTCAGTAGGAGAGACAGACAAGCTTTTGAGCTACACAGAGCTCTTCTTTGGGTCTGGGAAAGATAGTGTCACAGCTAAAAATAAGATCGAACAGATAAGTTTAGTATAAGTAAAAAGAACAGGAGTACTTGTGGCACCTTAGAGACTAACAAATTTATTAGAGCATAAGCTTTCATGGACTACAGCCCACTTCTTCGGATGCATCCGAGGAAGTGGGCTGTAGTCCACGAAAGCTTATGCTCTAATAAATTTGTTAGTCTCTAAGGTGCCACAAGTACTCCTGTTCTTTTT